>NC_069502.1:100987509-101200009 GCF_027579735.1 Bombina bombina
AGCTAGTCTTCTGACTTGTTTAGATTTGTAAATGGTTTACACAATGAGTTATTTTCTCTCTCTCTCTCTCTATATATATATATATATATATATATATATATATGTATATATATATATATATATATATATATATACACACACAGGTAGCCCTCGGTTTACAATGGTTCAATTTACACCGTTTCAGAATTACAACCTTTTTTTCAGTCATGTGACTGCTATTGAAAAGCATTGAGAAACAGTGCATTGATTAAAATAGCCAGTAAGTGGAGCTGTCCGCTTGTGTTGCAGCAAAGATATGCAAGCCAAGAAAGCTGAAATTAATCAGTTTAACCTTACCTGAGCTATCGAGCAGCTTGCAAAGGAACAAGATCTTCCTGTCTATAAATCAGTCCAGATTGTAATGTATAGAAAGAACTGTTTGCAGAAAAATGCAAGTAAAGTCTGTGTTTTTTGATTATTTTATTAGGTTTATAATGCTGTTTAGCAAATGTTTTTGTTCATTCAATTTACAACGGTTTCGATTTACAACCATTCATATATATATATATTGTGTTATTGTGGTGCTATGTCTGGACTTTACCACCTTATTCCCCTGTATTTCATGTGGACTATCTGTCTCTACACTTATAATACCGGTTTATTGTGAGTTTTTGAGCCCTATAGATTTTTTGTGTTTTTTTTTATTGTATCTCCTACTACACATTGTATTGTGTGTTTTATTGTATACAGTACATTTATCTAAAAAGCCTCCTCATATAACATAGTCTTACCTTATTGTGCTCTTTCCACAGCTTCTCCTTTCTTACATATACAGGTATATACATGGGTGTATAAATATATAAATATATAAATACATATATTCAAACACCTTGTCATAAAAATGTTATTTTAACCCTTACAAGCTAGTGTCATATTGTATATATATTTCTATAAATATTTTTTATTAGTGTATATTTTAATGTATTTATGTTGTATTTAGTACAACTTTAATTTTAGCCCTAACCCTTTATGCAAGGTCTTCAGTCACGCATACCCAACACGTTAATTTTGTTTGCGCTCGAGTGAAAGCATTTACTTTTATGCACACAAGTTAGTGCGGGCATGATATTTAAATATGGCCTGTGCGCTAAGGTTAGTGCGCCACCTGTTATCTAGCCCATTAACGTTTAAAGTATAAAAGTATAAAATATAACAGATTGTTATTGTTAAATATTATTTAAAATTGATTGTTGTTTCACTTGTAGACTATTCACTCAACTGAATGAAAAGTAAAGGTTCTAAATACTAGAAGATGGTGTGTGCATATGTCTGCCAATCAATAAGCAGGGTTTACTAATAGATATTTTACTAATTTTACAATTGGCTTACCATTTTTAACATGTTAGCAGCAGTTGGGTTTGTTGTTCGCCTGTAACCATTGTGTACGCCTGTTATTTCTTGCTGAACAGTCTTTATCTCTGTAGATAATGATCTAAATGGCACTTCTACATACTGAAAAATAAAGAAAGTTATTACAATTATTGTATAAGTATATTCTACTTCTATGTAAGACATACAATATATATATATATATATATATATATTCTAGAGTGTATATAAATATATATATATATATATATATATATATATATATATATATATATATATATATATATATTCTAGAGTGTATATATATATATATATATATATATATATATATATATATAAAATTAAAGTGTAATGATTTCCTGACAATACACTTAAAATTAAATTCCCCATAAATGAACTAATTAATTAATGAATTAATTATTACAATTAAATATTATTACATTATTTGATTTGCAATAAGTGTGATTAATATGATGCAGTACAGTTCTTCAAAGCGTGTCCGCAACCAAACAGCTGCACACAGATTCTATATTACTCACGCAGTCCCTAAATGAACGGGCTAGCTAGCATGCTGGTAATCCCGAGGTATACCGGCAGTGTTAGTAACTGGAAATTCCACACATAACCAATAAAGGGTTCATCTCTCACAAGTTATGGTCATAAAGAAAAGTCCATAGGCATTATGATGCAAATGGAATTACACACTAACGTCTAGATTACGAGTCTTGTGTTAGCTTAGGTAATTAGTTAGTTTAGGTAATTAATTTAATTATAGTGTAGTGTTAGGTGTAATTGTAACTTAGGTTAGGGCTTATTTTACAGGTAAACTTGTACTTATTTTAACTAGGAAGTTATTAAATAGTTAATAACTATTTAATAAATAACTATTGTACCTAGTTAAAATAAATACAAACTTGCCTGTAAAATAAAAATAAATACTAAGATGGCTACAATGTAACTATTAGTTATATTGTAGCTATTTTAGGGTTTATTTTATAGGTATTTAGTTTTAAATATGAATAATTTATTTAATAATAGTAATTTTATTTAGATGTATTTAAATTATTTTTAAGTTGGGGGGGTTAGAGTTAGACTTAGATTTAGATTTAGGGGTTAATAACTTTATTATAGTGTCAGCGACGTTGATGGTGGCAGATTAGGGGTTAATAAGTGTAGTTAGGTGGCAGCAACATTGGCGGTGGCAGAGTAGGGGTTAATAAATAAAAAGTAGGTGTCGGCGATGTTGTTGGCAGCAGATTAAGGGTTCATAGGGATAATGTAGGTGGCGGCGGTTTCCGGAGCGGCAGATTAGGGGTTAATAATATTATGCAGGTGGCGACGATGTCGGGGACAGCAGATAATGGGTTAATAAGTGTAAGATTAGGGGTGTTTAGACTCAGGGTTTATGTTAGGATGTTAGGTGTAGGCATAAAAAGTATCTTCCCATAGGAATCAATGGGGCTGCATTAGAAGCTGAACACTGCTTTTTTGCAGGTGTTAGACTTTTTTTCAGCCGATTCTCCCCCATTGATTCCTATGGGGAAATCGTGCATGAGCACGTTTAGCCAGCTCACCGCTACCGTAAGCTGTGATGGTATTGAGGTGAGATGTGGAGCTAAATTTTGCTCTCCGTTCACTTTTTTGCGGCTAACGCCGGGTTTGTAAAAACCTGTAATACCAGCGATGACATATTTGCTAAAGGAATTTAATAAATATGAGAATCTATCTCTAAAGAAATCAGTGTGCAGTGATCCCTTTCTTTAAAGTGACAGTATCACATGCCACTTTGATCTTGTCTATAGTTCTAGTATATCTATATAAATAATGTTTGACCTATGCTCCCTTGAGAAGCTAGAATTCAGATTCTGTAACATAATATGCTACAAAATGATGAAAATTACCAGAACTGGATTCAAACTATACAGGGGTTAATTAAAGGAGTGCACAAACTTTACAGTTAAAGCTAATTGAAAAAAAAAAAATCATCTTTGGTTGCATTTTCCTTGTTGAGAGGAGGATTGTCTGGTATTTTGGGGCTGGACCATTCATTTTAGGTGGGATTAGACTGATATACTTCAGGAATGTTTGCCTCTGTGCAAGGCACAATTAGTCTAAAAGAGACTGCTCTCAGGTGGTAACCTGCCAAAGAGCATGCTTGTGAGCGGTTGTTCATTCTTCTTTGAGCACTTCTCTTTCTGTCGCTTGCCCTAATTGGCCACAATCCAGGGGAACAAGATAAATATTTATATAGTATTTCTTAAAACATCCATGTTGTGCTAAAAAAAATATTATTGTCTCTTTAACCCCTTGGCGACCGAGGACGTGTCAGGCACATCCTACATTGGGTGTCAGTTAATGACCAAGGATGTGCCTGGCACGTCCTCTAGGGTTTCAAGCACTGGAAGCGATTGTGATCGTTGGTGGCGTGGGAGGGATACGAGGGAGGCAAGTGGGTGACCCATCACTGCAGATGAGTTCCGGATCCGGGAGGGTGAGGGAAGGAGGGTGAGGGAGCGGAGAAATAAGTGTTTGGGAAATGGATCTGGGAGGGGGAGGTGGGGAGTGTATTGAGGGGGGCAGCTACACTACAGAAAATGGGGGTGTTTCATTATTTTATTTAAAAAACATTTTGTATCAAACTGGTTACTGGCAGACAGCAGGGGGGAGGGTTAAAAAGCTGTTTGGGGGGATCAGGGAAGTTGGGGGCTTAGGGGGATCCTACACTGCAGAATATATATGGGGGAAAAAGCCTTTTATTGTAGTATTGGCAGAGTTTCTGCCAGTACTTAAGATGACGGTGACAATTGTGAGGTGGGAGAGGGAAGGAAGCTGTTTGAGAGGCATCAGGGAGGGATCAGGGGGTTGGATGTGTCAGGTGGGAAGCTGATCTCTACACTAAAGCTAAAATTAACCCTACAAGCTACCTAATTAACCCCTTCACTGCTGGACATAATATAAGTGTGGTGCGCAGCGGCATTTAGCAGCCTTTTAATTACCAAAAAGCAATGCCAAAGCCATATATATGTTATTTCTGAACAAAGGGGATCCCAGAGAAGTGTTTACAACCATTTGCACCATGATTGCACTAATTGTTTGTAAATAATTTCAGTGAGAAACCTAAAATTGTGAAAAAGTTAACAATTTTTTATATTTGATCGCATTTGGCGGTGAAATTGTGGCATTACTTTGGGTTGTTTACTACACTACACTAAAGCTAAAATTGACCCTACAAGCTACCTAATTAACCCCTTCACTGCTGGGCATAATACACGTGTGGTGATCAGCGGCATTTAGCGGCCTTCTAATTACCAAAAAGCAATGTCAAATCTATATACAGTATGTCTGCTATATCTGAACAAAGGGGATCCCAGAGAAGCATTTACAACCATTTGTGCCATAATTGCACAAGTTGTTTGTAAATAATTTCAGTGAGAAAGCTAAAGTTTGTGAAAAACTGAAAAAATTTTTTTATTTTTTATTTTTTTTATTTAATAATCTTTTATTGAGGTTTTGCGCATAAAGAAAACATAAAGTAAATATCTCGTAACATAAATGATAACATTTTCATGAAACACAATATATTTATAAGTTAAAATAAAATGAATGACAATATATGAACTTCAGCAACCTCCAATTATTACATTTGATAACCTTTCATGGGTGACTAATTAGCCGGTCCCATGAGGACCAATTGATATAGGAAATAGTGGTGAGGCATGTTAGCCATATTGGGGACCACATTGGGTCCAATGTCTCTTAGTCATTATATTTGTAGATTTTGGTGAATGAATTGTCAGCGGTTGAACACTGCTTCAGATTGGGATGGGGGGGGGGGCGGAGGGGAGGGTGGATTTGATGGACAAACATTATAAGAGCCAGAGTGACAAGACACAATATGAACTGGAGTATAGTGTAATGACGGATCTCATTTTTCTATCATTCTATTAAATAAGCCAACTTTGCTCAATTCGCTTAAAGGAAGGGACATTTGTTCAGACTGGTAATCAGCAATCTCACTTCATTTTAACAACTAGACTGTAGGTGCTGGCATTTGGGTCAGACTAGTAGGATAAACCTCCGAATTATAGGTATGCTAACCAAAAAACAAACAAAAAAAAAACCTAGACCTCTTAGTCTAATAGAATTTAGTTATATCTAACAATAATCAAAATAGCCTATTATGTTTGTCTATGTTATATTCAATTTAAGAGAACTAATTGTAACTGGGTATGAGACAAGAAGCAAATGAATAATGAGCCCCATTTGCTTTACCTTAAGGGATGATGTCCTCCCTCGAAGTAGAAATGAAACATATATATAAATAACACTATAAAAAAAAGCCTAACGCCTGCAATGACGGAGCGTAAAGCTCCGTAACGCAGCCCCATTGATGTCTATGGGGAAAGAAAATGTATGTTTAAACCTAACACCTTAACATATACCCCAAGTCTAAACACCCCTAATCTGCTGCCCCGACATCGCCGACACCTACATTACACTTATTAACCCCTAATCTGCTGCCCCCAATGTCGTTGCCACAACTATACTAAAGTTATTAACCCCTAAACCTCTGGCCTCCCACATCGCTAACACTAAATAAATATATTAACCCCTAAACCTAACCCTATCTCTAAACCTAACCCTAACGTAACCCTAACCCTAACACCTCTAACTTTAATATCATTAAAATAATTCTAATTAAAACCTACTATTAATAACTAAAAAATTCCTATTTAAAAATAAATACTTACCTGTAAAATAAACCCTAAGCTAGCTACAATATAACTAATAGTTACATTGTAGCTATCTAAGGTTTTATTTTTATTTCACAGTTAAGTTTGTATTTATTTTAACTAGGTAGACTAGTTAGTAAATAGTTATTAACTATTTACTAGCTAACTAGTAAAAATAAATTCAAATTTACCTGTAAAATAAAACCTAACCTGCCTCAAACTAACACCTAACATTACAATAAAATTAAATAAATTAATTTAAAAATACATTTATCTAAATTACAAAGATAATAAACACTAAATTACACAAAATAAAAAAGGTATTTATCAAAAATAAAAACGAATTATTCCTAATCTAATAGCCCTATCAAAATAAAAAGCCCCCCCCAAAATAAAAAAAAAACCTAGCCTACACTAAACTGCCAATAGCCCTTAAAAGGGTCTTTTGTGGGGCATTGCCCCAAAGAAATCAGCTCATTTACCTGTAAAAAAAAAATACAAACAACCCCCCAACAGTAAAACCCACCACCCACATTGTCCTTAAAAGGGCATTTAGCTCTTTTACTTTGCCCAAAACCCTAAGCTAAAATTAAAACCCACCCAATAAACCCTTAAAAAAACCTAACACTAACCCCCGAAGATCCACTTACAGTTTTTGAAGACCAGACATCCATCCTCATCCAGCCAGGAGAAGTCTTCATCCAAGCTGCAAGAAGTCCTCAACAAAGTCGGGAGAATTCTTCATCCAAGTGGCAAGAAGTCATCATTCAGGTGGGCAAAAGTCTTCATCCAGACAGCATCTTCTATCATCATTCTTCCGGCGCGGAGCAGGTCCATCTTGAAGACATCTGGCGTGGAGCATCCTCTTCATATGGTCCCAGCCGTACACTGAAGGTTCCCTTTAAGGGACATCATCCAAGATGGCATCCCTTGAATTCCGATTAGCTAATAGAATTCTATCAGCCAATCGGAATTAAAGGGTAAAAAATCCTATTGGCTGATGCAATCAGCCAATAGGATTGAGCTTCAATCCTACTGCGTGACCCAATCAGCCAATGGGATTGAGCTTGCATTCTATTGTCTGTTCCAATCAGCCAATAGAATGCAAGCTCAATCTTATTGGCTGATTGGATCAGCCAAAATGATTAAAGCTCAATCCTATTGGCTGATTGCATCAGCCAATAGGATATTTTTCCCTTTAATTCCAATTGACTGATAGAATTCAGAAATCAGCCAATCGGAATTCAAGGGACACCATCTTGGATGACGTCCCTTAAAGGGAACCTTCAATTTACAGCTGGGACCGTATGAAGAGGATGCGCCGCGCCGGATCTCTTAAAGATGGACCCGCTCCGGGCCGGAAGGATGAAGATAGAAGATGCCCTCTAGATAAAGACTTCTGCCCGCCTGGATGATGACTTCTTGTCGCTTGGATGAAGACTTCTCCCGGCTGGATGAGGATGGATGTCCTGTAAGTGGATCTTCGGAGGGTTAGTGTTAGGTTTTTTTAAGGGTTTATTGGGTGAGTTTTGTTTTTAGCTTAGGGTTTTGGGCAATGTAAAAGAACGAAATGCCCTTTTAAGGCTAATGTCCATCCAAATGCAATGGGGAGCTTAGGTTTATTTAGATAGGATTTTATTTGGGGGGTTGGTTGTGTGGGTGGTGGGTTTTTAATGTTGGGGGTTGTTTGTCTTTTTTATACAGGTAAAAGAGCTGATTTATTTGGGACAATGCCCCGCAAAAGGCCCTTTTAAGGGCTATTGGCAGTTTAGTGTAGGCTAGGGGTTTTTATTATTTTGGGGGGGCTTTTTTATTTTGATAGGGCTATAAGATTAGGTGTAATTAGTTAAAATATTTGATAATTTATTTTTTATTTTGTGTAACTTAGTGTTTTAAAATAAATACAAACATAAATACAAACTTACTTGTGAAATAAAAATAAAACATAAGCTAGATACAGTATAACTATTAGCTATATTGTAGCTAGCTTATGTTTTATTTTACAGGTAAGTATTTATTTAGTCTTAAATAGAAATAATTTAGGTATTAATTGAAATTTTTATTTGGAATTATTTTAATTAGGCTTGGGCTTGGATGAAGACATCGGACCCTCTTCTGGACCGATCGCTGAACCCGGTGAGGTGAAGACAAGGTAGGGAGATCTTCAGGGGCTTAGTGTTAGGTTTATTTAAGGGGGGTTTGGGTTAGATTAGGGGTATGTGGGTGGTGGGTTGTAATGTTGTGGGGGGTATTGTATGTTTTTTTTTTACAGGCAAAAGAGCTGAATTCTTTGGGGCATGCCCCGCAAAGGGCCCTTTTCAGGGCTGGTAAGGTAAAAGAGCTTTGAACTTTTTTAATTTAGAATAGGGTAGGGCATTTTTTTATTTTGGGGGGCTTTGTTATTTTATTAGGGGGCTTAGAGTAGGTGTAATTAGTTTAAAATTGTTGTTATATTTTTCTAATGTTTGTAAATATTTTTTTATTTTTTGTAACTTAGTTCTTTTTTATTTTTTGTACTTTAGTTAGTTTATTTCATTGTAGTTATTTGTAGGTATTGTATTTAATTAATTTATTGATAGTGTAGTGTTAGGTTTAATTGTAGTTAATTGTAGGTAGTTTAATTAATTTATTGATAGTGTAGTGTTAGGTTTAATTGTAACTTAGGTTAGGATTTATTTTACAGGTAATTTTGTAATTATTTTAACTATTTTAGCTATTAAATAGTTATTAACTATTTAATAGCTATTGTACCTGTTTAAATAATTACAAAGTTGCCTGTAAAATAAATATTAATCCTAAAATAGCTACAATATAATTATAATTTATATTGTAGCTATATAAGGGTTTATTTTACAGGTAAGTATTTAGCTTTAAATAGGAATAATTTATATAATAAGAGTTAATTTATTTTGTTAGATTTAAATTATATTTAACTTAGGGGGTGTTAGTGTTAGGGTTAGACTTAGCTTTAGGGGTTAATCCATTTATTAGACTAGCGCGAGATCCGATCGGCAGATTAGGGTTTAATTATTGTAGGTAGCTGGCGGCGACGTTGTGGGGGGCAGATTAGGGGTTAATAAATATAATATAGGGGTCGGCGGTGTTAGGGGCAGCAGATTAGGGGTACATAGGTATAATGTAGGTTGCGGCAGTATACGGAGCGGCAGATTAGGGGTTAAAAAAAATATGCAGGTGTCAGCGATAGCGGGGGCGGCAGATTAGGGGTTAATAAGTGTAAGGTTAGGGGTGTTTATACTCGGGGTACATGTGTTAGGGTGTTAGGTGCAGACTTAGGAAGTGTTTCCCCATAGTAAACAATGGGGCTGCGTTAGGAGCTGAACGCTGCTTTTTTGCAGGTGTTAGGTTTTTTTTCAGCTCAAACTGCCCCATTGTTTTCTATGGGGGAATCGTGCACGAGCACGTTTTTGAAGCTGGCCGCGTCCGTAAGCAATGCTGGTATTTAGAGTTGCAGTGGCGGTAAATATGCTCTACGCTCCCTTTTTTGGAGCCTAACGCAGCCATTCTGTGAACTCTAAATACCAGCGGTATTTAAAAGGTGCAGGGAAAAAAAAGCATGCGTAGCTAACGCACCCCTTTGGCCGCAGAACTCTAAATCTAGCCGAAAATAATTAATTATGCCTCATCTGTAACATACACTTATATATGAGATGCCCGCATAAGGAAATTCTATTTATGTATATGCCTTATGTATAAACAAGTGTCTATCTAAGTCATATAAGGATTTAATTTTAAACAGGTACATTTTAGTTAAACAGAAAAAAAATATTAAATGAAATATATTTTCATGCTTGTAAGTGGACATGGATATATATATATGCATATGTATGTATATATATATATATATATATATATATATATATATATATATATAAATAAATATAGACAACTGGAGAGCACTCGCACTTCTTAGGTCAACTTGCCAGGGTGCATGCAGAAAATGAATATCAATGAACAGATGGCTAGCACTCACTGGTCCTTTTACAGATATGTGCTTTTATTTGTTACGTTTCGGGGACCGTATCCCCTTCCTCAGACAGAGAATACAAGTGAAATGCATTCCTTTATAAAAACAAACAACCAATGAAACACAAATCCCACCCCCTAAGTGAAAAAAAAAATGCCAAAAGGTTGTCATAGCAACCTCTCTAAACAACATACACACCCACCCAGCTCACCCAATAGGCAGGCAAGACAAAACACGTGATATTGGGACCACAACAGTTCTCATAAGATCAAATATGAACAGATTATACAAACAGCAATACAAACAGCAAAATAGCAAGGAAAACGTTAATATATATTAGAAGTACCTTGACAGGGCAATCATGCTTTTAACATCATGGATAGAGACTCACTTAAACCAAGCCAATGCGCCACATCCCATACATTATTGTATACACCTGTGTAGACACTATAGTTTCATTATGCGATCCGCGCATTCATAATCACAAACAGGAGGGCTAATCATATGATCGACATTCAAGTATATACTACGTCTTATAAGTGAAGATAATGTACTGTAATAAGCCTGTTAAGCACCTTGAAGCTTGGCTGCTGCGTTCCCGTCGCAACCTGCAATGCCAGAGTGTGTCACAGGGGGCGGCGCCAATTGCGTCATCGCGTTGATAAGCTGGAGAAACAAACAGCAGCTGTCACGTCGGATCACACGCTGTTACTGTCATACAATTAGAGCGCAGCAGTCATGGTGTAGTTAGTACAGTATAAAGACAGCAATATACATGCATACACTAAATCTCCAACCAGTCAGCTAATAATACATGCAGCACAACATAAAATAATAATAATTACATAGTTATACAATATATACATAGGTCTGTAAATGAGCAGAGGAAGAGTGTGCGCCCCTATTAACTAAACCACTACAATGTACACAAATACATGATAAATATACACAATGTGCACGGTTGGGCAATATGGATATAAGGGGACTATAAAAAGCATGAACTAATATATAAACTGTGGAGCACCGGAAAAATATGAAAGAATATATGAAACAGTATAAAGAAATACATAGAAAAAATATAAAAATATAAAGATTTGTAAGAAATATATATAAAAAAAATATAAATATATATATATATATATATATATATATATGGGAAGAGGATCAGAGAAGATACATGTAGCACCCATGGGGAGAGACGAAATTAAATGATGGGACACCCACAACCACAATTGAATAGGGTATATGGAAAAATAGAGCCAAATAGCTCATGAATAAACATACACCATAGATATACACAACCAACTAGATGACAAGTAGCTGTACACCATACTCAAAAATTGGAACAACATTATTTTGATACACAATCAGTGTGTTAAAATTATGAACACACAGACAACATAGAGAACTAAATGGCTCATGTCATGGACTCTCAAAAAACAGGATCGCTGGACAAACTCATTAAAAGAAACAATGCCAGTCAAGCATTGAATTTAGTCCATGTGGTTGTATAGTGTTTAATCGATATGTCCATTTAGCTTCAATTTGGAGAATTCTATCCCTATCACCACCCCTTTTCAGAGGTGGGACATGGTCAATGAGGACAAAATGAAGGTCCGTGGGGTTATGTCCAACCTCAAGGAAATGTCTTGCGACCGGTTGATCACTCTTTTGGTTCTTAACTGCCGCTCTAATGGCCGATCTGTGATTAGCCATCCTTGTACGGGCATCATCTTATGTTTTTCCTACATAGAACATTGCATAACTACAACTCAGAAGATAAATGACAAACATTGTTGTACAAGTTAGTCGATGTCTTATCATGAACTTTTTCTTCTTATCGGGGTGACTGAATGTTGCCCTTGGAAGCATAGAATTGCAAGTAGTGTATCCTATGCACCGATTTCATCCCAACTTTTTTGGTTGGAGCCAAGTATGTTGCTGATAGCAGTCAATGGGATCTGTCTTCATGAGAAGGTCCCTCAAGCTAGTGTTCCTTTTATATCCAACCCTTGGTGGTGCCCAATTGGATAGTGGTAGGTTAGGATCACCTTGTACAATATGCCAATGTTGTCGAAGACTCATCCCAGTAGATCTTAAGTCGGGCGTATATTTGGTGACAAAAGTCATCCGTGGACTGGTAGCCTCATCCTTCTTTAGATGCACCAAGCTGGCGGCTATGCATTTTTCTTTTGCTTGTTTGATGCATCTCGGATGGTAGCCCCTATCAAGGAATTTGTTACTCATTACCTCAAGTTGTAGAGATTGATTGGAATCGTCACTGTTGTTCCTAATGACTCTTGTCATTTGGGCTTGAGGTATGGCTTGTAATAGTGCTGTGGGATGACAACTGGTGGCGTGGAGCAATGCATTTCTGTCTGTCGGTTTCTGGTATAGCATGTTGCCAAGTTTGTTAACTGCTTTGTAGATCCGTAGATCCAAAAAATCCACCGATTTGGTGTTGTATGTGATCTTAAGCTTCACAGGAGTATCCAATTGGTTCAAAGTTGTAAACCATTCATTAAGGTCCTGTTCAGACCCTGTCCAAATAATGAACAGGTCGTCTATGTACCTTTTATAGAATGCTATCTCCATCTTCAGATGTACCTTCATTACTGTACGTTCAAAATGCTCCATATAAAGGTTGGCTAGGGACGGGGCCACATTAGATCCCATGGCTGTGCCAGTGACTTGTTGGTAAAAGGATTTCTTAAAGCGGAAGTATTTCAGGGTAAGGCTCAGATCTTGTAACTCCATCAGATAGTCGACTGGTGGGCCAACATACGGATATTGCAATAGAGTGTCACAGACACATTTCTTACAATCCTCATGCGGAATGATCATGTAGAGGCTTGTAACGTCTGCCGTGATGAGTTCTTCAATCTCCATAGGTTGTAATAGGTCCAGTAGTTGGAATGAATCCCTCAAAAAAGATAGCATTTGCCTCACACATGGTTGGAGATAGTAATCAACGTAGATGGCCAGTTTGGACGTACAGGAGCCCCTGGCAGAGACTATCGATTGTCCTGGAGGGTGGTTGATGTCATTGTGTATTTTCGGCAAAGTATACAGAATGGGGCAGACCGGGTGTAAAACCTTCAAAAAGGCAACAGTGTCAGTGTCTATACATCCATTGATGTGTCCTCGTTCAATTGAGGTGAAGATCAAGGTCTGAAATCTCAAGGTTGGATCACCAGTCAGCTGGGTATAGGTATTGGTGTCCTGTAGCTGTGTCATAATCACTATAATGTTGGACCACCACGGCCCCGCCTTTGTCTGCTGTCCTAATGATGATTGTGGAGTCATTAGCAAGGGATTTAATTGCCTCTCTTTCATCTTGAGACAAATTACGGTGGAACCTGGATGAGGAGCAATCATTCAATTCTTGAGTTGCCAACCTCATATAAGTTTTAATACTTTGGTTAGAACTGGTAGGGTCAAAGGTGCTCTGTTTTTTAACAAGTTTGGCATATTAGAAGCCTCTTGATCACTAAAATGATGTTTTAAGCGTAATAATCTCTGGAATTTTTGGCAGTCAATATAGATATTGAAGGGGTCAGCCCTACGTGTAGGGACAAAATTCAAGCCTTTGTTGAGAAGTCTGAGCTCCGATTCAGATAGAGCACGGTTACTGATGTTCAAAACCAATCCTGTATTCTCAACTCCAGTTGTTATCACCTTGGTGGCATTGGTGGTTTTGCTGTGCCAGCCGCCCCTCGGTGGATGTGGCCTCTTCCTCATATTCGTTGTCCGGAGCTAGTGGTTACCCTGTGAAAAAAATATTGGTCCCCTGCCAAATGTCCAATGGCACCTTTGGTAGCTTGTAGAGTGTCAGTCTGCAGTGATCTCTTGGTGTATTGACATTGACGTCTCTGTCTCCTTGGTCCATAGTTTCCCCTATTGTCGCCGCCAGTGAGCCAGCGGTAAACCCTCTTTTCTTTGTGGCTGGTCATCAAAAACCAATGTCAGCTTCTGATTTTTAAACTGGATTAGTTCATCCTTATACTGTTTTAGCTGCGTGGTCAGTTTGTCCAGCCAGGGTTCAGTGTTATCAGTTGTTATTACCTCAAGTTTTTTATCTTCAAGGTCCTTGACCTCACCCTTGATTTTATCCAAGAGTGTTCTCACTTCCTCGGTGACAAGGAGGATTAAATCCAGACTACATTTATTTAGAATGGCGCACCATTTTCTGCAAAATTCAATGTTTGTCCGTCCGATGGTAGGTAAATTTCTAATACGGAACCCTCTTGGGATAAGTTTTCTCCTGTGATAGTCAGATAAATACAGCCCATGTAATTTTAAATCAATCTCTTTTTTCTTTAGTTTCAGAAGGGCCAGAAAGATAGAGCTGGCTGTTTCTGCACCTGTGGTCTCCTCTTCTGCATAAAATAAAATCCTAGCAGCATCCACCTCTGTAAAGGTTAATACTTCAGTATCCTCAATATCTGTATCCATTGTAGAGGGATTATAGCAGTTGTGGTCCAGAAAAGTGGCACAGTGAAAACTAGATATACACCGTGAATGTGAAAATGAGTGAATACTCAAAGTAATCGGTTTCCAGGGAAGAGGTGTTTCTTTTTGGTGGGTGCTTCAACAATTCAAATATAGACAACTGAAGAGCACTCGCACTTCTTAGGTCAACTTTCCAGGGTGCATGCAGAAAATGAATATCAATGAACAGATGGCTAGCACTCACTAGCAGCTGGAAGAAGTAGTCACTCACAGGGTCTTAAATTCAAAATTACTGTTGTATTTATTAATGTTTCGGGGTCTCCCCCATTTTCAAAATCAGCATACCAAACAATTAACACTTACCCTCCTATATACCCCTGCTAATCAGCCACCAGTTGTCGGCAATCACGTCCGCAACCCGGAAGTTGCACAGCATCATGTGATGCGGACGTCATTCATGTTACCATTGCAACCGAAAGCCAAACCGCAATTGCCCGACATATAAATTAAAAACAATACAAGCTGTTAACAATAATATATGTAGCAGGATCAGAAATGTGAAATAATACAGAATCATGTGGTTACCAATAACCTTGTAAATATGTATAAGCTAGCCTTATTAATATTATAATATCACAATGTCCCAGTAGAAGGTCACATGTCTTACGTCAAGCCTGTAACCTGATGATACATGAGAAATATTTGAGAAATATTTACAATGATATCCACAGTAGATATTACTATCAACCAAGACCACATTTTACAGGTTCATATATTTTTAAAAACGGTATTCAAACTGAGATGGAGCGCCAACTATGATCCGTTTCTATTACTTAAATTAAAGGTACAGTAGTGGATCCTAAGTTGATCCCAATCTATTTTGAATCATATTTGAGTGGTGGCACCTGAGGATACAGCAATGATAGTATACTGCCACAAAATCATACAAGTTTGTCCTGGTATAGAACCCTAATTAAACAATATAGGGTAAACATGAATGGAATAATACAGGTGTACTATACTGACATGGGAGGATACACACTACATTATCCCGTGTAAATATATGTTGCATATCACATGAAAATATTGGATACTATGACATTAGAACTCCATAATATAAGGAAGTATAGTTACTAAATAGGGGATATATATATGCAGTATTAAAGTACAGATATAAAGGTACATTAAGTCCCCTAGGGGTCATAGTCCCCAGATCAAAACCCCCCCCACAAATTTCATTGTGCATGTCACTCTATGGCGGATCTTGAACTTCTTGGTCGAGTAAGGGTGACAAAAGTAGTTTCCCGTAGTCAGACCACCACAAGTAGTGCAGCCCAAACAGCGGAAGCAGCCTGTTTTTGTTTCCAGCCAGGTTCCCCTATTATAGCAGTTAATAGGATCTGTTTTATTGATCCGGTATCTAAGTGAATGAGCCCAGTGGTATCCGATTCTGGGTGGCAGCATATTTTAAAAGGTAAATCTCCGTCTGTTGCAAGGAGGTTCCAATTGCTGCGTAGTGTCTCTGCGATCCCCTCCTTCCCCATCATATACGTGATAGTAAATGTCAGCTTATTCTCTGTTTCTCTACTTTTGATATTGTAGAGTAGTTCTCGTTGGGTATCCCCCATCATGGTTTCTCTGCTCTTTTTTAGAATCCTACTGTGGTACCCCCTTTGTAAGAATTTATTCTCCATTTCAGCCATTTGTGCGTCCCTGTGTTCAATGTTGGTGTTGTTTCAGGTTACTCTTTTAAATTGGGAAATGGGAAGTGCTTTCTTCAAGCTAGGAGGGTGACAACTAGAGGCACATAGAATAGAATTTTTATCCGTGGGTTTGCTGAAGCGGGTGGGGATCAGGGCTTCCCCCTGTCAGATTATTCTTATATTTAGGAATTCCACCGATTCTTTATTGAATGTGATTTTAAATTTCACAGTAGGGTGGACCCTGTTCAATTCCTCAAACCACTGTAGTAGTTCATCTTCAGTGCCCTGCCATAACAAAAACAGATCATCTATAAACCTCTTAAATAGATTAATCCTAGGGTCATGAAACAATTCTGTGCCACCATTCTCCAGTTCGGCCATGAATAAATTGGCATACGATGGGGCCATATTTGACCCCATCGCCATGCCAGCTATTTGTAGGTAGAATGTGCGTTCAAAGCCAAAGTAGTTTAGTTCCAAACATAATCTCAGCATCTCGCACACAGCTTCTACTGGAGGGCCGATATAAGGGTATCTGGCCAGTTGTCTTCTAATAGCTACTATTCCCTCTTGGTGGGGTATAACTGTGTATAAGCTGGTCACATCAAGTGTGACCAGCAAAACTTATTTTGTCAGTGGTGGTAATTCCAGTAGTAGTCTGATCATAGCAGCTGAATCAAGTAGGAATGAGGGTATGTTCCGGACCATAGGTGGAAGTATATAATCAATCTATGTAGGTACTGGTTGTAGTAGGTAACCAATCGCAGATACAATTGGTCTCCCTGTGGGATCCGTGAGACTCTTATGTACATTAGGTAACATATAGAGTACCGGTATTCAAGGAAATGTGGTTAACATATATTTACTTGTGCCTTTGTCAATTAAGTTGTTGTTATACAATTGTTGGATAAGATCATCCAATAGACTCTTGAACTTCTTAGTGGGATCACCACTCAGGGTAATGTAGGTGTCCTTATCTTGTCTCATCACCTCTCTTCTGTAGTCAGTGTAATCTTGTATGACCACAGCGCCTCCTTTGTCTGCCTCTCTCAATACAATATTAGGGTCACCCTGTAGGTCCCTAAGGGCTTTTCTTTCTTTAATTGTCAGGTTGTATCTCTGTATCTTATGAGTCTTACAGCCCTCCTCACCTGTCTGCCAAAGTAATCTTGAAAAGGTCTATATCAAAGGATTGTTGCTATTGGGGTCATAGGTGCTTTTGTTCCTAAACCTTGTTGCAGGTTCTTCATTGGTTGAAGTGCCGAAATGTTCTTTGAGTCTAAGTGTACGTGTAAAACGTTGCAGTTGTTGCATTTAAGGTCCTTATTAAGATTTGTATTAGATTATTATAGGCCCAACTTTTATATGTACTTATCCCTATAGACTAATTTATATTGTCTAGGAATCTAAGCTAACAATTTTAGAAAATCTTGTTACAGATAGTGTTCACTTAATTTAGTTTAGTGTAAGAACAACCTTGGTGTTGTGTTTAAGTATATTTTATTTTAGTAGTTTTATATTCCCTAAAGTTGAGACTTTAGTTGAGGCATTAGAGATGTTTTTATGTGTTTCTTTGGCTTTAGATTTACATTCTGAATCTGACTGATTGCATTGTATTATTAAGTTACCAAAACATAACTTAAATGATAATATTGGCTAATATTGTATTAAATAACTGTTGTTAGTAACACATATTGCATAATTTATTCATGCAGATTTAATTTTACCTTGATATAGACCTCACTGTTAGATTTATACCCATAGGATCAAAGCAAAGTGTAGTAGCATATTTTATTTCATATTGTATCAGAGAGTTTGTTTTGTGTATAATTAAATGGTATATCGCTTGTTAGTAGCTTGTTTAATGTTTAATAAGTTTGTATATATTTTTCCAAACTGAATCCTCTTTACTCCACAAATATATTCGCCCTGTTTAAAAATATATCACCTGATTAGAACTACTAAAAAAAATAATACAAATATATTGGAGGTTACCGCTGAGATAGTTTTAATTATATCTGTAACCTTATATAAAATATATAACAAGTTGGAGGTTACTGCGGAGATAGTCATAATTAATATTGTAATCTAAAATATATAACAAACTGTATTGCTTTTACTGCCCTACAAACACACATTTTTTTGTGAATAACTGTCTTACTGGCATGCTCGCAGCAAAACCAAGGCACATGCATATTTAACACACAGTTGGTTGAAAGCAAAGTATTGTTTTTATGTTCTATTATGTAAAGTGTAAAATTTTGTAAAATCCTTAGTAAGCCCTAGCCTGTTCATAGTACTGTGTACTGCCATTGCTGTACAGTCTGTACAGAGTCTTATTCCAGCAGTTCATAAGAGACTTGATTAGCATGTGTCCACTGTCCAGCTAGCAAGGGGAAGCTAGTTCAGGCTTCTGTTCACTCCTTATTAGACAGACAGCATAGAATTTAAGCTGCCAGGACCCTGAAAAAAGCAACTTGTACTTCCTATCCAACAGAGCCGAAAGAGTTAGTGATGCAGATGGCCAGCTGAGGGATATATATTTTTTTAAATAGTTTTTTATTAGGGTGAAAAAAAAGTACAAACATTTGATATATTACAGTTTTCAAGCATATCCAGTAGTAAAATGTACAAATAGTATGATTTCACACAGATATTATAACAGATGATATTCCATTAGGATTATTATAGGATCATATAGTACATTTGAATATAAACGTATCCCAGAATATGATTATCCATGAGTAAACATTACATAAACCGTGTCACACAAGTTTTTAATTTTTTGAACAATATAGATAAATATATATCCCTTCAAAGATAATTGGACAGCTAGTAAAATATCATCCCCATGTAGTATATACAGGCCGCACATGGACCTCTAGAATGTAAACATCAACTAAGGGGATTTTCAGGGGGATTTAGAAAGATTCAAATTTTCTAACGATGCATTTTCTTATTGTTACCTATTAAGTAACGTATGGGGGGATGGAGCAAGGGTAGTGGTGTAGTAGTATAAGGGTTAGGCAAAATATTCAGGGAGATCTATATATGTGTCCATTAATAGAGGAAATAGTGTAGGTTGTAAGGTATTTAAATCTTGCTAAGGTAAATTTATTCAAATGTGTCGTCACTGATTCCTATTATAGTCAATATAATGTGTAATGCTTAAGATTAGGGTTAAGCGTGTAATGTAGTGCTTCATAAGCGTGTAAATAATGAGGTAGAATGTGTAGGTATTAACTAGGGGTAAATGATTGGTAAACTAGTATAAAACAAATATAGTGCATCTGAGCAGGCATTATTCCATATATAGCCTCGTAATCTATATAACTGAGCTTTATGTTGTGGATGTTAAGGAGAATGTAAGGCTGCCGCATAGGCATGGGCCCTATACCCTGCGGCATAAAGCTTAAAGTTCTACCAGTCAGTTTTATATTATACAGTTGTCCCAATTTTGAGTAAATTACCCAGCCCAGTGGGTTCAAAACAATATAAAATTCCTTCAGAGTTTCACATGAGTCTTCACCTATAGCACTCTATCGCCCCCTAATGTATATATGAACATATTAACGTTTAACCTTTAGTGTGCATCTGTATATAGAAACCATTGGTGATTATGTAGGCAGGCAGTCAATTGCATTAACTACTTAAGGGTAATAAATAATGAATTGACATGCGGTCAGAAGTCTGAGACATGCTTGAGGATAAATAGAATGAGCCTCTGTGCATTTAGAGCAGATAGAGGAACATTGGTTCATGCCTCACCATTAATACTTTAAGGTTCCATGTAAACCAAAGCATTATTTGGATCATATGGTTCTGAAGAATAAGGTTATACTTTATAAACTTCACTATGGTTACCATCAAGTGCAAAACATAAGACCTATTAATAACTTACGGCTAGATTACGAGTTTTGCGGTAAGGTGAAAAAGCAGCGTTATCAGGTTATAACGCTGCTTTTCACTACCTCTGGTATTACGAGTCTTGCAGATTTAGTGTCAGGGTGACAGGAATTAGACAAGACGAGTGCAAAAATAATTACACCTTTATTAATAGCAAAAAATAATAATAAAAGTCCACAAGCCAGGAGTCATAACCAGAGCTGGTAGTCAGACGAGCCGAGTCAGGAGCCAAAGCTAATAGTCAGATGAGAAGGAATCAGGAACAAGGAATACAGCAGAGTCAGGAACAAGCCAGGGATCAGGAACCAGGAAGGACGTCAGGCAGCCAGGTAATACACAGGAACTCTCACAAACAGGTCTGAGACAACGCAAAGGCAAAGCATACTGAACAGAGGCCCTTTAAATAATAAGTGATGACATCACAATTCTGAGACTGCATCCTGTCTCACATGGATGATGCACACCAGTCTGGACATAAAAGGAAGTGCAGGAAATTAACAGCATCCCCCACAATGCACCATAGTCAGTAAGAGAGGTGAGTAAAACGGCTGCCAGCAGCACTTGGTAAACACAACAGGGAAAAAACCCTGACCGTACCCTCCCCTCAACGACCCCTCCCCTGCAGGAGGACAAAAGGCTTATTGGGGTAACAGGCATGGAAGGCACGGAGGAGGGCGGGAGCATGAACATCAGAGGAGGGAACCAAAGAACGCTCCTCTGGACCGTAGCCCCTCCAGTGAATCAAATACTGTACACGGCCCCTGGACATACGAGAGTAAATAATGCTGCTGACCTCATACTCCTCATGGTTGTCAACAAAGATAGGATGGGGATGAGACAACACAGTGGTAACCCGATTACAAACCAATGGTTTCAAGAGGGAGACATGAAAAACATTGGAGATGCGCATAGCAGGAGGAAGGTCAAGAGCGTAGGCCACAGGATTAACCCTTCAGAGTATTCGAAAAGGACCAACATATCGGGGAGCCAATTTATTGGAAGGCACACGAAGGTTCAAGTTATGGGAGGACAGCCAAACTCTCTCACCAACCTGGTAGGAAGATGCGGGCAGACGCCTACGATCAGCCTGGAACTTTTGGCACTGCATAGAACGATGAAGGCAATCCTGAATATGCACCCATGTGGAATGGAGTTGCCGGAGATGCTCCTCCAAAGCTAGAATACCCTGAGACATGAATGAATCGGGCAACAAGGATGGTTGAAACCCATAATTCGCCATGAACGGGGAAAACTTAGAGGAAGCATTAATAGCACTATTACGAGCAAACTCTGCCCAAAGTAACAGTTCAGACCAATTATTGTGGTGATCTGAGACATAGCAATGGAGGAACTGTTCCAGAGCTTGATTAAACCATTCCGCAGCCCCATTGGATTGAGCGTGATATGCCGAGGAGAAGGAACGCTTGATCCCCATTTGAGCACAAAAGGAACGCCAAAATCTGGAGACAAACTGGCTACCCCAGTCCGACACTATCTCCTTGGGTAACCCATGTAAACGGAAGACCTCCCGGGCAAAAATTAAAGCAAGCTCATGAGCGGTAGGCAGCTTCATCAAGGGAATGCAATGTGACATTTTAGAAAAACGGTCAACCACCATAAGGATAACAGTATTGCCATTGGAAACAGGGAGCTCGACAATGAAGTCCATGGAAAGATGTGTCCAAGGACGCTCACCATTAGCAATAGGTTGAAGAAGACCCACAGGAAGACATCGAGGAGTCTTATTCTGTGCACAAACTGAGCAGGAGGCAACATACGCAGCAACATCAGAACAAAGACCTGGCCACCAGAATTGTTGAGTGACAGACCAAATAATTTGGTTCTTGACTGGGTGACCGGCGGTTTTAAGATAGTGGTAAGTGTGCAAAAGTTTAGTTAGAAGATTCTCAAGACAAAACATTTACCACTAAGTTTCTGAGGAGGTGCATTGGTTAGTGCAGCCAGGATCTCCTCCCCCAAGGGAGAAGTCAAATTAGTACGTATGGTAGCCAAAATATGATCAGGAGGTATAACAAGAGTAGGTACAGACTCCTCCTTGGACAGAGGCAAAAATTGTCGAGAGAGGGCATCAGCCCTAACATTCTTACTACCAGGCAGGTAGGAGACCACATAATTAAACCGAGACAAAAATAGCGCCCATCTGGCCTGTCAGGGCACAAACGTTTTGCTTCAGATAGATAAGTTAAATTCTTGTGGTCAGTAAGAATGAGCACTGGCATGCTAGTACCCTCGAGAAGATGCCTCCATTCCTTGAGTGCCAAAATTATAGCCAGTAATTCCCTGTCGCCAATTTCATAATTGCACTCTGCTGGAGACAATTTCTTAGAGAAGAAACCACACGGATGCAAGGAACTGTCAGGCGTAGGAGGTTGAGACAAGAGAGCACCTACTCCAGTCTGAGACGCATCAACCTCAAGAATGAAAAGCAGGACAGTGTTAGGATGAGCCAGAACTGGAGCGGCAGCAAAGGCAGTCTTAAGACTATCAAAGGCCTTAATGGCAGTGGGTGACCAACGGAGTGGATCATTGTCTTAACAGGTCATGTCTGTGATAGGTTTGACCAAGGAAGAAAAGTTTTTAATAAACTTTCTATAGTAATTGGCGAACCCCAAACAACGTTGAATAGACCGAAGACCAACTGGGCGAGGCCACTGCAGAACTGCAGATATTTTGTCAGGATCCATGGAGAACCCTGCAACGGAGATAACATAACCTAGGAAGGTTACTTGAGTCTGATGGAACTCACATTTCTCGAGTTTACAAAACAGGCCGTTCTCACATAGTGTCATACACTGTCTCTTTAAATGTAATTCCTCAGTGTTTTTATATTATTTTATTGTATAAATTAAATATTGTTATGTAGCTATTACTAATAGATTCAATCACATACGAATCTTAATGTGAGGAATAATCAAATGAAAGGAATAGCAGATTAGTTTGTATATAGGTTAAATGCTTGCACACCAATAAACATGTAACAGAATTGGTATTACATCACTAAGAATGGATTTTTGGAGAGATATATCACTTGGTCAGACCAGGTTAAATGCCAGTTTAAGTGGTTAGTGCAGAGAAGTGTTGCTGAGAAGACAAGTTTAATGTCACAAACTAGTAAGATTCTTTAAAACAGTTGTTAGGCAGTCTCAAGTTTCAGTGAGCAGTTAGTTTAGTAAGCAGAGTGAAACAAGCAAAGAGGATTTTTATCAGGGCAGTTGATATGCAGCCTCTAACAATGAGCAGTTCGTTATAGAGAGCAGAGTAATACAAATGAGTATCACAGGCTAGTTTACAGCTACTCTTAAGTAGACTTGTGGCTTGCGTTGTTGATAATCGTCTGTTCTGGTAACCTCTGGTCTTTTCTTCAGCGCGGTTGTGGAGGAAGGTGGAGAGCAAGCATCCGGTGAGTGAACTACAGCTGAATGTGAAAAGGGAGCTGAAAGGCTTAGGTGGCGTGCATTGATGACGTCACAGCTGGCGAGATGGTATACAGAGATATCGGTCTTCTGACAATCAAAGTGAATTTAAGTGAGACTTAGTTTAAAGTAGATTTTCTGGAATAAGTTGAAAATTCTGATTTTCCACAGAGTATATCAGGCTTGAGAGAGGTTTCGGTATTAGCAATCCAAGACCTTGGTTTGCTACAGCACAAACTTTAATTATCAAGCAGGGTACAGGTGATCTGAATTACCTTTTATAGAGAGAGCCAGGTAGGGGCAGAGCATGATGTCTTAAAGCTGCAGTATTATGACACATAGTCTCTGAAGAACCCGTGTAACATCAGAACGATGAGCCTCAAGTGTGGGTGAGTGTATGAGGATGTCGTCTAAGTACACCACAACACATTGTTGCAACATATCTTGTAGGACATCATTAATAAATTCCTGAAAAACAGCAGGAGCATTACATAGGCCAAAGGGCATTACAAGATACTCATAATGCCCACTCCTGGTGTTAAATGCTGTTTTCTATTCATGGCCCTCCTTAATCCTAATGAGATTGTAAGCTCCTCTCAAATCAAGTTTAGTAACGACCGTAGCTCCCTTGAGGTGGTCAAAGAGTTCCGTAATGAGCGGAATAGGGTAAGCATTCTTAATGGTAAGACGATTAAGACCCCTATAATGGATAGATGGTCTTAAATCGCCACCCTTTTTCTTCACAAAGAAGAAGCCAGCCTCTGCAGGAGAGCAGGATTTGCGGATGATTCCCCGTGACAGATCCTCGGCAACATACTCCTCCAGAGCACAATTCTCTGCAACAGACAGAGGGTACACCCAGCCCGGAGGAGGAATGGCTCCGGGTTGCAAGTCTATGGCACAATCGTAAGACCGGTGAGGAGGCAACGTACCGGCACACACCTTGTCAAACACATCTAGGAACTCTCGGTACTTCTCTGGCAATTGAGATACCGAAGAAGTGCACAAGACTTTAACTGGTTTCCAAAGACAAGTGGATATACATTTCGGTTGACCACGACAAAATTTCAGACCTGCACCAGTCGAGACTGGCATTGTGCTTTTGGAGCCAGGGATAACCCAGAACAACCGGAAAATGCGGAGAGTTTATCACCTGGAACTGGAGGGTTTCAAAATGGAGAGCCCCAACAGCCATGGACAATGGAGCAGTTTTGTGATTAACGAGTGCGGGCTGAAGGGGCCTGCCATTAATGGCCTCACTAGCAAGCGGAACGGACCGAGGCAAAACAGTAATGGAGTGCTTTGATACAAAAGCACGGTCAATGAAATAGCCCGCAGCACCAGAGTCAACAAGAGCCTGAGTGACTATGGAGGAGTCCACCCAGGAAAGGACAACCATGACCAAAGGTTTCTCCTTAAGCGGTTATGGGGACGAGGATAAACCACCCAAGGTCTGACCCGACAGGACTTTAGGTGTGAGCGTTTCCTGGCCGTGTAGGACAAGACTTCAAAAGGTGGCCCTGTAACCCACAATAGAGGCAGAGCCCCTCCCTCCTCCTAAAGGCCCTCTCCACCGCGGAGAGACACGTGAATCCCAACTGCATCGGCTCAACAGTACCTGGTGACTCGGGACCAGGAGGAATGGGAGGAGAGGGAGGCATGGGTGGGAACGAACACGTAGGAGACAACGGAACAGGAGGCTTCTGCAAGCGCTCCATGAAAGAGGGCCTCTCTCTGAGTCTGATGTCAATTAGGATCAAAAAAGACACCGGTGCCTTGAGATCCTCTGGTAAATCTATGGCAGCAACTTCGTCTTTAATCGCATCAGAGAGCCCATGAAAGAAGGCGGCAATCTACCTCTGTGGCAAGCGTACGGAACTCAATAGCATAATGAGCAACAAATCTTGTACCTTGCTGAATGGACATGAGTCATTTAGCAGCAGAGGAGGAGCGAGCCACAACATCTGTTACAGAAGCATTAGTTATTTTGTTGTGAAGAGCTTATTTCCCTGAACCAGCCAAGCCAGCGCCTAAGACAATGGGACCCACAAGCAAATGCTCAAGACGTTCACTCAGGAATACAGAGACTGGGAACGCTTCCTGCCGCACCTCCTATTTGCTTATCGGGAGGTGCCCCAGGAAACGACAGGGTTCTCTCCCTTCGAGTTGCTCTACGGAAGAAAGGTACGGGGACTGGGAGGGAGAGATGGACACTGACGGTGTCCCCATTGTGCCATACGTGCTGGAACTCAGGGACCGAATGGAGCAATTAGCCAAATCCGTGCGGGCTAATCTCCAGTCGGCCCAGAGAAGACAGAAAGTATGGTACGATCGGGGGGCCCGAAAGAGAATCTTCACCATAGGACAAAAGGTGTTAGTACTTAAGCCGGTGAAGACAGACAAATTGCAGGCGTCCTGGCAGGGTCCCTACCAGATCGTAGAGAAAAGGGGAGACACCACTTATTTGATAGCTAGCTGCCACGACAACAATCTTAGAAAGACATTCCATGTAAACATGCTCAAGGAATATTTTGAGCGACCAGAGAACGTGACGGCCGTATGTTGTTCCCCTCAGGAAGACCCCGACAGTCTACCCATTCCAGACCTATTAGAAAAGAGTCTCCCCACAGGTATAGTGGCTCAGGTTCAGATAGGACACCGACTTAGCCCCACTGAAAGGGAGCAGCTCAACCAACTCCTACATTCCAAACACCTCACCTTCTCCCCGAAGCCAGGGTACACTACTTTAACCACCCACCAGGTAGATACTCCTGGACAAGCTCCCTTGCGCCAGGCTCCGTACCGAATCCCCGAAGCAGTTAGGACAGGAATGAAGAAGGAGATCGATGAGATGCTCCAACTCAGGGTAATTGAGCCCTCTGATAGTCCCTGGGCTTCCCCAGTTGTCTTGGTGCCCAAGAAAGATGGGACCACCCGGTTCTGCGTAGACTATCGGAGGCTCAATGAAAAAACTGTGACGGACCCTTACCCTATGCCCAGGGTAGACGAGCTACTCGATCGTATAGCCAGGGGAAATTACCTGACCACTATTGACCTCTGCAAAGGTTACTGGCAGATTCCCCTGGCCCCGGAGGCTATCCCCAAGTCGGCATTCGTCACCCCATTCGGCTTTATCAGTTTAGGGTAATGCCGTTTGGGATGAAGAATGCCCCAGCTACATTCCAGCGCTTGGTGGATAGGCTCCTGGATGGCTTCCAGAGTTTTGCTTGCGCCTACCTGGACGACATAGCGATCCACAGTGAGTCCTGGGAGGAACACTTAGCTCACGTAGAAATGGTTCTGGATCAGATCCGGGCTGCTGGCCTGACTCTGAAGCCAGAAAAATGCCACTTTGGGATGGCCAAGGTACAGTACCTGGGTCACCGGGTGGGGTGTGGAAAGCAGTGACCAGAGCCGGCCAAGATAGAAGCTGTCGCCAATTGGCCCACCCCCATCACTAAGACTCAGGTCCTAGCCTTCCTGGGCATGGTAGGGTACTATAGACGGTTCGTACCAGACTACAGCACACTTGCCAAACCCCTGACTGACTTGACCAAGAAGAACTTACCTCGACAGGTCCTGTGGTCTCCCCACTGTGAAACGGCTTTCCAGGCTCTCAAAAATCCTCTAATTAACGCTCCTGTCTTGGCGGCCCCAGCCCTTAACAAACGTTTTATCGTCCATACAGATGCTTCCATGTTCGGGCTGGGAGCCGTCCTCAGCCAAGTAGGCGAAGATGGAGGGGAGCATCCAGTTGCCTACATCAGCCGGAAGCTCCTGCCCCGCGAAGTCAGCTATGCAGCGGTCGAAAAGGAGTGTTTGGCTTTGGTGTGGGCATTAAAGAAATTGACTCCCTATTTATATGGGCAGGAGTTCACTCTGGTCACCGACCATAACCCGTTGGTGTGGTTGAACCGGGTCTCTGGAGATAACGACAGGCTATTACGTTGGAGTTTATCGTTGCAACCCTTCAATTTCACCATTACTTACAGACCTGGGAAACAGAATGGCAACGCCAACGGGTTGTCCAGATAAACCGACCTCAGCCCCGCATAACCAGCGGTCTGGACAGCCTTAGTCTGCCCCGAAAAGGGGTCAGACCGTGTCTGCCAGAGTGTTCCACAGAAAGGGAGCACTGTTACAGAAGCATTAGTTATTTTGTTGTGAAGAGCTTATTTCCCAGCAGCAATGCCTGAACCAGCCAAGCCAGCGCCTAAGAAGGGCTCCAAGAAAACCGTAACAAGTATCATTTCATAAAGAGTTAACTTTTTTCAGCTTTTAGAAACTATTTTCTAAATACAAGTTTGCTGGCCTCAGCTCTAATTAAGTTTAGTGATAAAACATTCCCATTGTCTAATCACCTCCGGAGTCAGACTGCTAATTGATAAGATGGACTGCATTGTTTTTTTTTTATGTGTAACTTGTTATCTGAAGTACTGTAATCCTATTGTGGCCTGTCAAAGGACATTGTCTCTCTATCTAAATGTGTGATGGGGGATTTTATGCTTCCCCCCCTGGGAGTGCCCTGTGCGCATGTAACCTCAATAAAAAGCAGGCTGGGCATCCCAGTCCTGAGTTCTTCAAATTGCACACACAAAGTAGAACTCCAGCACTCCAAAACTAGAAAAGGCAATTTATTTATTCAATAAGCAACGTTTCGGGGTCACAGCCCCTTCCTCATGCTTTATCTTTATTAAACAACACACCAACATTTAAATACCCTCCACAAGGCGCCAAAATGCACCTACATTAGGGAAATGACACCCTCTAGTGGTCATCTGTGATCATTACACTGCATGTATATAACACTTCCTAAAGGATACATACTACTAATTTAAAAACAATATACAATGTATCATAATATAGACAAATATAGAAAAATATATACATAAGTGTATAAAAATATATGTGGATGCAGATTAATATATACATTTCTGTATTTTTTTACTCTAACCATAATTGACATTAGCTCACATTCTCAAAGCTCACTATCTTAAAATAGTCCTGAAGCAATAGGATAGTAATTAAGGGATAATATGTGTTAAAAGGCTTTTTTTGTTAAAGGGCTTTTTTTGAAAAGCGCTTTTTTTTGGAAAACCTAAACAAGGCAGACTAATATTAGACTAAAATCTTGTTGAGAAACATTTGAATATAACCTTTAGAAAAAACAAGACAAATCATAGTCTCTATTAAGACCCCTAGGTTGGAGTGTGGCTAGTTGGTGTATCCACCACATTTCCCTTTGTTGTAGGAGACGTTCCCTATCCATTCCATTCCTATTAGGGCCCACATGGTCTATTATCTGCCACCTCATCTGGCTAACACTATGTCCCTCCCTTCTCTACGAAATGACCTGAGACTGGAGCCTCTTTATTTTTGCACCTGATATTTGATCTGTGCTGGCTCATACGGTCACGGGCCTTACGTGTAGTCTCACCAATGTATACCAAAGAACACGGGCATTTAATGAGGTAAATTACATGAGTTGTCTCACAGGTGTAAAAACCTTTAATATTATATTTCCTACCACTCTGAGGGTGATGGAAATTTTCTCCTTTGATGATCGAATGGCAACTCATGCAATTGTAACACGGGAAAGTACCTACCCTCTTTTTACCAGTAAGTGTCTGTTGTATTTTACCTGTGGTCCCCACATCTGTCCTTACAAACTGGTCCCTTAGGCTCTTAACCCTTTTGTATGCCATGAGAGGAGGTTCTTTAAATTGTGTCACTCCCTTGTTACATTCCTCCAAAATGTGCCAATTCTGGCGTATTAATTTCGCTATTTTGTTACTAAGTGGATTATATTGGCTTACAAAAACCATTCTATCCCTGTTCTTGTCCGTGTTCCTGTCCTTAATACTATCCAATTTAGACAAAGTATTGTCCAGTAATTTACTAGGGTATCCCCTATTAGTGAACTTTTCTTTCATTTCTTTAAATCTGTGTGACTTCCTGTCATTTGTACTCACTCTGAGAAGTTGACTCCTAGGGAGTGACTCTATCAGATTCCTTGGGTGAAAACTATTATAAAGAAGGAGGTTATTCTTGTCTGTTTCTTTACAGTGTAGATCAAACTCTAAGAGTCTACCTGCTTTGATGACTTTCGTGTCCAGAAAAGCTACATGTTCCTCACTGTAGTTTACAGTAAACTCTAAACCTCTTACTTCCATATTGAGCTCTTTGACGAACTGTAAAAGGGACTCTACGTTGCCCCACCATACGCCAAACACATCATCAATGTAGCGGAGCCATACAGCCCCATACTTTCTGAATAATGCATTTTGATATACACAATTTTCTTCTATTTCCTTCATGAAGAGATTGGCGTATGATGGGGCAACGTTAGAGCCCATAGCAGTGCCTCTTGTCTGCACATACCACTGGTCCTGAAACAAAAAATAGTTCCAATAAAGGATCAATCTCAAAAGATCCTCAATAAAGTTTACCTGACTGTGACTATATCCCCTGTTCACCATCAATGTCTTCCTTATAACAGCTATCCCTGTTTCATGTTTTATGGAGGTGTAAAGACTTTTCACATCCATGGTGAACAGGAGATATTTGTCACTTGGGAATTCTAGGGCCTTTGTTTTTTCCAGAAAATGGTTGGTATCTTTTAAGTAACTGGCCATCTTAATCACCTCTGGCTGAAGTATTTTGTCGATAAACGTGGAAATATTAGTGTATACAGAGTCTACACTAGAGACGATAGGTCTCCCTGGTGGTCTCTGGCTGTCCTTGTGGACTTTTGGTACAGTATAGAAGATAGGGTTACGTGGATTATTTACATTTAAAAATTTGGTTTCAACAGCAGAATTGTGATAAAGATGTATATGTTGCAGATACAGCTAATGAATGGTCTCTTAAAAATCTTAACCTTAGGAAAAAGAGTAAGTTTAACCCAAATATAAGTGAACATGGGGTTAATACCTTTATTAAATTGGTACAAAATGGGGTGTCACAATTTAAAGATCAATATAAGAAAAAAGATCATTCAAAAATTTGGCACAAAGGTAATAGAATTGAATTATCTAACTTTTCAAAAACAGACAAGAATTCACTAGAGAACTTAAAAAATAACAGGGACATCATATTCAAGGGGTCTGACAAAGGCGGTGCCACTGTCATTTTGGACAGAGTTTATTATATCAAGGAGGCACTATCACAATTTGGAGATAGGAACATATATATGACATTGCAACAGAATCCATTAAATATTATACAGAAGGAAATCACATGTATTTTGCAAAGAGCAGTAGACAGGAATATTATAGATAAAAAACTTATGGATTTCTTAAATGTAAATAATCCACGTAACCCTATCTTCTATACTGTACCAAAAGTCCACAAGGACAGCCAGAGACCACCAGGGAGACCTATCGTCTCTAGTGTAGACTCTGTATACACTAATATTTCCACGTTTATCGACAAAATACTTCAGCCAGAGGTGATTAAGATGGCCAGTTACTTAAAAGATACCAACCATTTTCTGGAAAAAACAAAGGCCCTAGAATTCCCAAGTGACAAATATCTCCTGTTCACCATGGATGTGAAAAGTCTTTACACCTCCATAAAACATGAAACAGGGATAGCTGTTATAAGGAAGACATTGATGGTGAACAGGGGATATAGTCACAGTCAGGTAAACTTTATTGAGGATCTTTTGAGATTGATCCTTTATTGGAACTATTTTTTGTTTCAGGACCAGTGGTATGTGCAGACAAGAGGCACTGCTATGGGCTCTAACGTTGCCCCATCATACGCCAATCTCTTCATGAAGGAAATTGAAGAAAATTGTGTATATCAAAATGCATTATTCAGAAAGTATGGGGCTGTATGGCTCCGCTACATTGATGATGTGTTTGGCGTATGGTGGGGCAACGTAGAGTCCCTTTTACAGTTCGTCAAAGAGCTCAATATGGAAGTAAGAGGTTTAGAGTTTACTGTAAACTACAGTGAGGAACATGTAGCTTTTCTGGACACGAAAGTCATCAAAGCAGGTAGACTCTTAGAGTTTGATCTACACTGTAAAGAAACAGACAAGAATAACCTCCTTCTTTATAATAGTTTTCACCCAAGGAATCTGATAGAGTCACTCCCTAGGAGTCAACTTCTCAGAGTTGATAGGATTGTGAGTACAAATGACAGGAAGTCACACAGATTTAAAGAAATGAAAGAAAAGTTCACTAATAGGGGATACCCTAGTAAATTACTGGACAATACTTTGTCTAAATTGGATAGTATTAAGGACAGGAACACGGACAAGAACAGGGATAGAATGGTTTTTGTAAGCCAATATAATCCACTTAGTAACAAAATAGCGAAATTAATACGCCAGAATTGGCACATTTTGGAGGAATGTAACAAGGGAGTGACACAATTTAAAGAACCTCCTCTCATGGCATACAAAAGGGTTAAGAGCCTAAGGGACCAGCTTGTAAGGACAGATGTGGGGACCACAGGTAAAATACAACAGACACTTACTGGTAAAAAGAGGGTAGATACTTTCCCGTGTTACAATTGCATGAGTTGCCATTCGATCATCAAAGGAGAAAATTTCCATCACCCTCAGAGTGGTAGGAAATATAATATTAAAGGTTTTTATACCTGTGAGACAACTTATGTAATTTACCTCATTAAATGCCCGTGTTCTTTGGTATACATTGGTGAGACTACACGTAAGGCCCGTGACCGTATGAGCCAGCACAGATCAAATATCAGGTACAAAAATAAAGAGGCTCCAGTCTCAGGTCATTTCGTAGAGAAGGGACATAGTGTTAGCCAGATGAGGTGGCAGATAATAGACCATGTGGGCCCTAATAGGAATGGAATGGATAGGGAACGTCTCCTACAACAAAGGGAAATGTGGTGGATACACCAACTAGCCACACTCCAACCTAGGGGTCTTAATAGAGACTATGATTTGTCTTGTTTTTTCTAAAGGTTATATTCAAATGTTTCTCAACAAGATTTTAGTCTAATATTAGTCTGCCTTGTTTAGGTTTTCCAAAAAAAAGCGCTTTTCAAAAAAAGCCCTTTAACAAAAAAAGCCTTTTAACACATATTATCCCTTAATTACTATCCTATTGCTTCAGGACTATTTTAAGATAGTGAGCTTTGAGAATGTGAGCTAATGTCAATTATGGTTAGAGTAAAAAAATACAGAAATGTATATATTAATCTGCATCCACATATATTTTTATACACTTATGTATAGATTTTTATATTTTTCTATATTTGTCTATATTATGATACATTGTATATTGTTTTTAAATTTGTAGTATGTATCGTTTAGGAAGTGTTATATATATGCAGTGTAATGATCACAGATGACCACTAGAGGGTGTCATTTCCCTAATGTAGGTGCATTTTGGTGCCTTGTGGAGGGTATTTAAATGTTGGTGTGTTGTTTAATAAAGATAAAGCATGAGGAAGGGGCTGTGACCCCGAAACGTTGCTTATTGAATAAATAAATTGCCTTTTCTACTTTTGGAGTGCTGGAGTTCTACTTTGTGTGTGCTATTTGCAGATTGTTAGAGGGCTGTGGCAGTGCCCTTGGTCTCCTGTGCACCCAAACCTCTGTGCTGTGCTCACCTATGGACTGAGTCCTGAGTTCTTGGTTGACCCTCAATCGCAGCGTTGACTCGTTTTTGTGGGCAGAAGGGTATCCTAGCTGTACTACAGCTAAGGGGGATTATTCTACATTTGCGAGACTCATATAGAATACTATGGAAAGCAGCTTCTCCCCTCTTCAGCAATAGGGATCCAGGCTACTAAGCGGTCCATCTCTCAGCGAGACTAAGGGTAACCGTAACAACATCAAATACCCTTCGAAAGGAGGCCACAAATTCAGGGTAATTTGAAATCACAGGTTGATTAGTCTCACACAAGGGATTAGCCCAAGCAAGAGCTGTGTCAGAGAGTAACGAGATGAGAAATCCCACCTTAGCTCTGTCAGAGGGAAACGCCTGAGGTAACATCTCAAAGTAAATACCCACCTGGTTCAAAAACCCTCTGCACTGAATAGGATCGCCTCCATATCGCTGAGGTAGAGGTGCAGAACCGGACATGCTCCTGGTAGGCATAGGTGCAGCAGCGGAAACAGGAGCAGCCATAACTTGCGGGACACTTTGGTCCAAATGTACAGTACGAGTCAACAGGATTTGCAGGGCTAGTGCAAATTGATCCAAGCGGTGATCCTGTACATCCATCCTGGAAATGATGGCAGGTAAAGGTGGATAATTAGCAGCATCAGGATTCATGGCCTTTGCGTAATTTCGGGGTGCCAGGAATCAGACAAGACGAGAAGTGCAAACATAATCACACCTTTATTAATAGCAAAAAATAATAAAAAAAAGTCCACAAGTCAAATAACAAGCCAGGAGTCAAAACCAGAGCTGGTAGTCAGGCAAGCCGAGTCAGGAGCCAAAGCGAATAGTCAGACGAGCTGGAATCAGGAACAAGAAAAACAGCAGAGTCAGAAACAAGCCAGGGATCAGGAACCAGGAAGGACATCAGGCAGCCAGGTAATACACAGGAACTCTCACAAACAGGTCTGAGACAATGCAAAGGCAAAGCATACTGAACAGAGGCCCATTAAATAATAAGTGATGACATCACAATTCTGAGACTGCATCCTGTCTCACATGGATGATGCACACCAGTCTGGCCATAAAAGGAAGTGCAGGAAATGAGCAGCATCCCCCACAATGCACCAAGTCCGGAAGAGAGGTGAGTAAAATGGCTGCCAGCAGCACATGGCAAACACAACAGGTAAAAAACCCTGACATTTAGGGGCACCGCACACTTTTTTGGCCTTACTGCAAATCAACTTACGCAAATTGCGTACAGTCTTTTTTCAATGGGACTTCCATAGCGCCGGTATTACAAGCTTGTCCTGGGAGGCCAAAAAGTGAGCAATACAGCCTATCCCGTCAAGATTCCTAACGCATTCTAAAGTCAGTAGTTATGAGTTTTACACTACAAAGCTGTAGCATAAAACTCATAACTAAAGTGCTAAAAAGTACACTAACACCCATAAACTACCTATTAGCTCCTAAACTGAGGCCCTCCCGCATCGCAAACACTAAAATAAAATTATTAACCTCTAATCTGCTGCTCCGGACATAGCCTCCACTAGAATAAACATATTAACCCCTAAACCGCCGCACTCCTGCCTCGCAAACACTAGTTAAATATTATTAACCTCTAACCTGCAGCCCTAACATCGCCGCAACCTACCTACATTTATTAACCCCTAATCTGCCACCCCCAACGTTGCCGCTACTATACTATATTTATTAACCCCTAAATCTAAGTCTAACCCTAACCCTAACACCCCGTAACTTAAATATAATTAAAATAAATCTAAATAAATTATTAAATAACTAAATAATTCCTATTTAAAACTAAATATTTTCCTGTAAAATAAACCCTAAGCTAGCTACAATATAACTAATAGTTACATTGTATCTAGCTTAGGTTTTATTTTTATTTTACAGGCAAGTTTGTATTTATTTTAGCTAGGTAGAATAGTTACTAAATAGTTATTAACTATTTAATAACTGCCTAGCTAAAATAAATACAAATTTTCCTGTAAAATGAAACCTAACTTAAGTTACACTAACACCTATCACTACACTACAATTAAATACATTTCCTAAATTAAATACAATTAACCAAATTAAATACAAATATCTAAATTACAATACAAAAAAACTAAATTACACAAAATAATAAACAAATTACAAGATATTTCAACTAATTACACCTAATCTAATAGCCCTATCAAAATAAAAAAAGCCTCCCCAAATTAAAAAAAAACCCTAGCCTAAACTACCAATAGCCCTTAAAAGGGCCTTTTGCGGGGCATTGCCCCAAAGAAATTAGCTATTTTACCTGTAAATAAAAATAAAAACAACCCCTCAACAGTAAACCCACCACCCACACAACCAACCCCCCAAATAAAACCCTAACTAAAAAAACCTAAGCTCCCCATTGCCCTGAAAAGGGCATTTGGATGGGAATTGCCCTTAAAAGAGCATTTAGCTCTATTGCAGCCCAAAGCCCTAACCTAAAACTAAAACCCACCCAATAAACCCTTAAAAAAAACCTAACACTAACCCCTGAAGATCCACTTACAGTTTTGAAGATCCGACATCCATTCTCAACGAAGCCTGGAGAAGTCTTCATCGAAGCGGCAAGAAGTCCTCAACGAAACCGGGAAAGGTCTTCATCCAATTCGGGAGAAGTGGTCCTCCAGACGGGCTGAAGTCTTCATCCAGACGGCATCTTCTATCTTCATCCATCCGGCGCGGAGCGGGTCCATCTTCAAGACATCCGATGCAGAGCATCCTCTTCTGCCGATGACTACCCAACGAATGAAGGTTCCTTTATGTGATGTCAAACAAAATGGCGTCCCTTAGATTCCGATTGGCTGATAGAATTCTATCAGCCAATCGGAATTAAGGCTGAAAAAATCCTATTGGCTGATTTGATCAGCCAATAGGATTGAACTTCAATCCTATTGGCTGATCAAATCAGCCAATAGGATTGAGCTTGCATTCTATTGGCTGTTCCAATCAGCCAATAGAATGCAAGCTCAATCCTATTAGTTGATTGCATCAACCAATAGGATTTTTTCAACCTTAATTCCTATTGACTGATAGAATTCTATCAGCCAATCGGAATCTAAGGGATGCCATCTTGGATGATGTCACTTAAAGGAACCTTCATTCATCGGGTAGTCGTCGGCAGAAAAGGATGCTCTGGGTTGGATGTCTTGAAGATGGACCCGCTCCGCGCCGGATGAAGATAAAAGATGCCGACTGGATGAAGACTTCTGCCCGTCTGGAGGACCACTTCTCCCGACTTAGATGAAGACTTCTCCCAGCTTCATTGAGGACTTCTTGCTGCTTCAATGAGGACTTCTCCCGGCTTCGTTGAGGATGGATGTCGGATCTTCAAAACTGTAAGTGGATCTTCAGGGGTTAGTGTTAGGTTTTTTTAAGGTTTTATTGGGTGGGTTTTAGTTTTAGGTTAGGTCTGTGGGCTGCAATAGAGCTAAATACCCTTTTAAGGGCAATGCCCATCCAAATGCCCTTTTCAGGGCAATGGGGAGCTTAGGTTTTTTTTTAGTTAGGGTTTATTTGGGGGGTTGGTTGTGTGGGTGGTGGGTTTTACTGTTGGGTGGTTGTTTGTATTTTTATTTACAGGTAAAAGAGCTGATTTCTTTGGGGTAATGCCCAGCAAAAGGCCCTTTTAAGGGCCATTGGTAGTTTAGTTTAGGCTAGGTTTTTTTTATTTTGGTGGGGCTTTTTAATTTTGATAGGGCTATTAGATTAGATGTAATTAGTTTAAATATCTTGTCATTTGTTTTTTATTTTGTGTAATTTAGTTTTTTTTTTTTAAATTTAAGTATTTGTATTTAATTTAGTTAATTGTATTTAATTTAGGTAATTTATTTAATTGTAGTGTAGTGATAGGTGTTAGTGTAACTTCGGTTAGGTTTTATTTTACAGGTAAATTTGTATTTATTTTAGCTAGGTAGTTAGTAAATAGTTAATAACTATTTAGTAACTATTCTACCTAGTTAAAATAAATACAAATTTGCCTGTAAAATAAAAATAATCCCTAAGCTAGATACAATGTAACTATTAGTTATATTGTAGCTAGCTTAGAGTATTTTTTTAAATAGATATTATTTAGTTATTAATAGTAAGTTTGATTTAGATTTAATTTAATTATATTTAAGTTAAGGGGTGTTAGGGTTAGGGTTAGACTTAGGGTTAGGGGTTAATAACTTTAGTATAGTGGCGGCGACGTTGGGGTGGCAGATTAGGGGTTAATAATATTTAACTAATGTTTGTGATGCGGGAGTTTAGGGGTTAATATGTTTGTTATAGTGGCGGTGATTTCCGGAGCGGCAGATTAGGGGTTAATAAGTATAATGCAGGTGTCGGCTTTGTCGGGGGCGGCAGATTAGGGGTTAATAAATATACTGTAGGTGTCGGCGATGTCGGGGGCAGCAGATTAGGGGTTAATAAGTGTAAGATTAGGGGTGTTTAGACTCGGGGTTCATGTTAGGGTGTTAGGTGTAAACATAAATTTTCTTTCCCCATAGGAATCAATGGGGCTGCGTTACTGAGCTTTACGCTGCTTTATTGCAGGTGTTAGACTTTTTCTCAGCCGGCTCTCCCCATTGATGTCTATGGGGAAATCGTGCACGAGCTGACTTAAGCAGCGCTGGTATTGGAGTGCGGTATTTAGCTCTATGCTCACTTCTTGCCTTATAACGCCTGTTTATAAAAACCTGTAATAGCTGTAGGGAAGTGAGCAGTGACAATAACGTGCAAGTTAGCACCGCACCCATCTTACCGCAAAACTCGTAATCTAGCCGTTAGTTTGTTATTTCCAACAGTGAAAGAAGAACAGTTTACCTAGGTAATAAAAACCTGAACAAGAGAGTACAATCCAGTTGATATAGCGTTCATATAACATCAGTTTTCCCAGTATATAAGGCATATGAGGGACTGTCATTACATAGTCAATGAATTTAATATTTTAGATATAAGCTTCAACTGCATCACAGAGATTGCATAATTATATATTAATATGAAATGCCTCAGCATGAAAGATGCCTGAGAAACAGTAAAATATAACGCATAGATTTAGAGTTCTGCATTAGCCGTCAAAAGCAGTGTTAAGGGGTCCTAACGCTGCTTTTTACCACCCGCTGGTATTTAGAGTCAGTCAGGCAAGGGTCTAACGCTCACTTCCAAGCCACGACTTTTCCATACCGCAGATCCCCTTACACCAATTGCATATCCTATCTTTTCAATGGGATCTTCCTAACCCGGTATTGAGAGTCTTGGCTGAAGTGAGCAGTAGACCTTCTACCGACAAGACTCCATCCGCAGAAAAAAGTCAGTAAGTAAGAGCTTTCTGGGCTAACGCTGGTTTATAAAGCTCTTAACTACTGTGCTCTAAAGTACACTAACACCCATAAACTACCTATGTACCCCTAAACTGAGGTCCCCCCACATCGCCGCCACTATAATCATTTTTTTTAACCCCTAATCTGCCGAATGCACACCGCCGCCACCTACATTATCCCTATGTACCCCTAATCTGCTGCCCCTAACATCGCCGACACCTACATAATATTTATTAACCTCTAATTTGCCCCCCAACGTCGCAGCTAAATTACCTACACTTATTAACCCCTAATCTGCCGACCGGACCTCGCAGCTACTCTAATAAATGTATTAACCCCTAAACCGCCTCACTCCCACCTCGCAAACCCTATAATAAATAGTATCAACCCCTAATCTGCCCTCCCTAACATCGCCGACACCTAACTTCAAGTATTAACCCCTAATCTGCCGACCGGACCTCGCCGCTACTCGAATAAATGTATTAACCCCTAAAGTCTAACCCTAACACCCCCTAAGTTAAATATATTTTTAATCTAACAAAATAAATTAAATCTTATTAACTAAAGTCTTCCTATTTAAAGCTAAATACTTACCTGTAAAATAAACCCTAATATAGCTACAATATAACAAATAATTATATTGTAGCTATTTTAGGATTTATATTTATTTTACTGGTAACTTTGTATTTATTTTAACTAGGTACAATAGCTATTAAATAGTTATTAACTATTTAATAGCTACCTAGTTAAAATAATTACAAAATTACCTGTAAAATAAATCCTAACCTAAGTTACAATTAAACCTAACACTACACTATCAATAAATAAATTAAATCAATTAACTACAGGTACCTACAATTAAATAAACTAAACTAAATTGCAAAGAAAACCCCACTAAATTACAAAAAATAAAAAAGATTACAAGAATTTTAAGCTAATTACACCTACTCTAAGCTCCCTAATAAAATAACAAAGCCCCCCAAAATAAAAAAAATCCCTACCCTAATCTAAATTAAAATAGTTAACAGCTCTATTACCTTACCAGCCCTTAAAAGGGCTTTTTTCCGGGCATGCCCCAAAGAAATCAGCTCTTTTGCCTGTAAAAAAAACTAAATACCACCCCCCAACATTACAACCCACATACCCCTACTCTAACCCAAACCCCCCTTAAATAAATCTAACACTACCCCCCTGAAGATCTAGCTACCTTGAGTCGTCTTCACTCAGCCGAGCAGCGATGGACCAAAAGAAGACATCCGGAGCGGCAGAAGTCTTCATCCTATCCGGGCAGAAGAGGACATCCGGACCGGAAAACATCTTCATCCAAGCGGCATCTTCTATCTTCATCCATTCGATGAGGAGCGGCTCCATCTTCAAGACCTCCGGTGCAGAACATCCTCTTCTACCGACGACTACCGACGAATGAAGGTTCCTTTAAGTGACGTCATCCAAGATGGCGTCCCTCGAATTCCGATTGGCTGATAGGATTCTATCAGCCAATCGGAATTAAGGTAGGAAAAATCTGATTGGCTGATTGAATCAGCCAATCAGATTCAAGTTCAATCGGATTGGCTGATCCAATCAGCCAATCAGATTGAGCTTGCATTCTATTGGCTGATCGGAACAGCCAATAGAATGCAAGCTCAATCTGATTGGCTGATTGGATCAGCCAATCCGATTGAACTTGAATCTGATTGGCTGATTCAATCAGCCAATCAGATTTTTCCTACCTTAATTCCGATTGGCTGATAAAATCCTATCAGCCAATCGGAATTCGAGGGACGCCATCTTGGATGACGTCACTTAAAGGAACCTTCATTCGTCTGTAGTCGTCGGTAGAAGAGGATGTTCCACGCCGGAGATCTTGAAGATGAAGCCGCTCCTCGTCGGATGGATGAAGATAGAAGATGCCGCTTGGATGAAGATGTTTGCTGGTCCGGATGTCCTCTTCTGCCCGGATAGGATGAAGACTTCTGCCGCTCCGGATGTCTTCTTTTGGTCCATTGCTGCTCGGCTGAGGGAAGACGACTCAAGGTAGGGAGATCTTCAGGGGGGTAGTGTTAGGTTTATTTAAGGGGGTTTGGGTTAGAGCAAGGGTATGTGGGTGGTGGGTTGTAATGTTGGGGGGTGGTATTGTGTTTTTTTTACAGGCAAAAGAGCTGATTTCTTTGGGACTTCCCCCGCAAAAAGCCCTTTTAAGGGCTGGTAAGGTAATAGAGCTGTTAACTATTTTAATTTAGATTAGGGTAGGGAATTTTTTTATTTTGAGGGGCTTTGTTATTTTATTAGGGGGCTTAGAGTAGGTGTAATTAGCTTAAAATTCTTGTAATATTTTTTTATTTTTTGTAATTTAGTATTTGTTTGTTTTTGTAATTTAGTTTAGTTTATTTAATTGTAGGTACTTGTAGTTAATTGATTTAATTTTTTTATTAATATTGTAGTGTTAGGTTTAAAGTGACATGAAAGCCAATATTTTTTCTTTCGTGATTTAAAAAGAGCATGTCATTTTAAACAACTTTCTAATTTACTTCTATTATCTAATTTGCTTCATTCTCTTGATATCACTTGCTGAAAAGCATATCTAGATATGCTCAGTAGCTGCTGATTGGTTGCTGCACCTAGAGGCCTTGTGTGATTGGCTCACACATGTGCATTGCTATTTCTTCAACAAAGGATATCTAAAGAATTGAGCAAATTAGATAATAGAAGTAAATTGGAAAGTTGTTTAAAATTGCATGCCCTATCTGAATCATGAAAGTTTAATTTTGACTAGACTGTCCCTTTAATTGTAACTTAGGTTAGGATTTATTTTACAGGTAATTTTGTAATTATTTTAACTAGGTAGCTATTAAATAGTTAATAACTATTTAATAGCTATTGTACCTAGTTAAAATAAATACAAAGTTGCCTGTAAAATAAATATAAATCCTAAAATAGCTACAATATAATTATTTGTTATATTTTAGCTATATTAGGGTTTATTTTACAGGTAAGTATTTAGCTTTAAATAGGAAGACTTTAGTTAATAAGATTTAATTTATTTCGTTAGATTAAAATTATATTTAATTTAGGGGGGTGTTAGGGTTAGACTTAGCTTTAGGGGTTAATACATTTATTAGAGTAGCAGCGAGGTCCGGTTGGCAGATTAGGGGTTAATACTTGAAGTTAGGTGTCAGCGATGTTAGGGAGGGCAGATTAGGGGTTAATACTATTTATTATAGGGTTTTTGAAGCGGGAGTGTGGCGGTTTAGGGGTTAATACATTTATTATAGTGGCTGCGAGTTCCGGTCGGCAGATTAGGGGTTAATAAGTGTATGTAAGGTAGCGGCGATGTTGGGGGCAGATTAGGGGTTAATAAATATACTATAGGGGTCGGCGGTGTTGTGGGCAGCAGATTAGGGGTACATAGGTATAATGTAGGTTGCGGCAGTGTCCGGAGTGGCAGATTAGGGGTTAATAATAAAATGCAGAGGTCAGCGATAGCGGGGACGGCAGATTAGAGGTTAATAAGTGTAAGATTAGGGGTGTTTAGACTCGGGGTACATGTTAGGGTGTTAGGTGCAGACTTAGAAAGTGTTTCCAATGGGGCTGCGTTGGGAGCTTAACGCTGCTTTTTTGCAGGTGTTAGGTTTTTTTTCATCCCAAACTGCCCCATTGTTTCCTATGGGGGAATCGTGCACGAGCACGTTTTTCAAGCTAGCCGCTACCGTAAGCAACGCTGGTATTGAGAGTTGAAGTGACGGTAAATATGCCTCTACACTCCCTTTTTGGAGCCTAACGCAGCCCTTCAGAGAACTCTAAATACCAGCGTTATTTAAAAGGTGCGGGGGAAAAAAAAACACGCGTAGCTAATGCACCCCTTTGGCCGCAAAACTCTAAATCTAGCCGTAAGTTAGTTCAGTGGTGTAAGTTAAGTAAATATGCCAGAAATAGGTGCACCCAAACGTGTCTGCATTTGCATGTTATTGAGCATATAAGGGGGAACTTTCTCCAGTGGTGTTTCTCCCTTAATAAAACTGGAAAACAAAAAGTGAGGAAGAATACTATTATCGCACACAGAAACATCAAGTTAGCTACTTTCATATAGTCCAGTGCCTGCCATGTAATATAAAAATTTAGTCTAAGCCAACCACAGTGGAAAGGTGCATCTATAGTACACACCGTTAAAGAGCATTATCAAAAGTGATTAACAGGTTAGCCATGAGGCAGGGTATTGACGAGTAAACTTCACCCTATACCAGATCTTGAGGCTAGATAATGCCCAATAGCCTCAAACAAGATGACAGCCCTCACGCTCTCAAGACCCCAGAGCACTCCACGTCCAACACACTGCATATCATGCATCCGCAAGATCGCATTAAGTTTTGATATTTTTTTCTGTCCATTGCATGGAGCGCCATTCTTATAGATAAGGCCACAAAGCTGGAGTTGCATAATAATGGATTCCAGATCTATGAGTCTCTCAAATGAGCTGCGTGTCTTAGGCATAATTGTTGCGTCAGACATTTGCCCTCTGTTCTGTAGACCAGCATAATATGGGGCCTATCTATCAAGCTCCAAAAGGAGCTTGACGTCCCGTGTTTCTGGCGAGGCTTCAGACTCGCCAGAAACAGTAGTTATGAAGCAGCGGTCACAAAGACCGCTGCTCCATAACCCTGTCCGCCTGCTCTGAGCAGGTGGACAGGAATCACAACAATCCAACCCAATTCAACTCTTGTGAACTGCTGGTGCAATGTTAAATGTGGAGAGCGTATTGCTCTCCGCATTCAGTGATGTCTTGCGGACCTGATTCGCACTGTCGGATCAGGTCCACAAGACATTTCTTAAATATGCCTGTGTCATCTCCCTTATCATCAGCTAAGGCCAAGTCCTCATGCACACCTGTGGTACTCCAGTATGATGCGCTCCTCTGTAGCAGATGTGTACCGGTGGTTTCTTTAGCTTGTGTGTTGTCTGAATAGGGAGGCAGCCGGCTCCAGGGCCCCGAAGCGCCACAACTCACCTCCGACAAAGAAACGGGGCTATTTGTAGATTTTCTACAGTGCTGACAGCAGATGTGGCCATAGCAGCTTGCAATGCCTTCACAAGAGTAGCTTGATAAACATTGAATAGGTTGTCAAGGTCTGCTGCTATACACACAGTTGTCTCCATAGTTATCACGGGTAGTCACTAATGTATGTCCAAGGCGGACTTATTCTATCTTCCCCTAGTAATACATTTGGGAGATTCTGCAGCCTAAACTTCAAAGTTAGTTGAGTTGAGATCCACGTCCTCACCATGAGCACAACATGTCAGCTTCCTCATGGCCATGCTGGAAAGCTTAGGTCAGGCACTTATTCACATCAGGTGCTCATGATATATTTCCAGAGATAGTCATAATAGGTGGTCTCAAGAAAAAGTTGAATTGTCCCAGAAATATGAAGTTAAACCTCTTTAATTCAAAGAAAAATCAAGAGCTCCTGCAAAGCATGTCCTGCCACTACAGAAATCAGCTTCGCACCCCCAGCTGAGGGATATTTAAACTTAAAAAATATATAAATATATTTATTTTGTTTTAAAATATTGAAATGTTCGATTTCATAGTTATAGCGCAGAATTAGCTGCACACTTTATATTCGTTTGAGCAGAAGGTTAAAGGTCTTTTTTTAAGTATATTCCCTGCTCTCTGCTAACCTCCCCACCCTATCAACTATCTGTTAAACCTTGACATTTTTATGTAAGGTCTCAAATCTGGGCAGACAGTTGAAAATATGGACTGTCCAAGTCATTCTTGGACATGTGGCAACCCTAGAGGACACCTCTTTGATGAACCAGAACTTGACAATGATCAAGCATAAGAGAGCATATTGCTGTTATCCAGAAGTGACTGAAAAATTAGCATTCTCCATATCTATTTCAGTAAAGGTTTAATTTGGGACTTTTTATATTTTTGCATTGTAAGGGGTTGACGTTTTAGGAAGAGGCTTAGGTGTAGGGGATGTCTATGCAATGGGGAAAGGGATCACATAAAAGATGTAGATAGGTAAGTACTACAGTATATGCAAGTAATGTTTTCAACAATGTAAATCATTGCAAAAACAGCTGCCATATTTTTCTCAAGACACATGAACACTCACGTCTACTTCAGAATGCTCTTTATTTATAGATACCAAAAGCACAAACTCAATTTGATAATAGAAGTAAATTGGATCTTTTTTTAAATTTTGTGATCTGAATCATGAAAGTTGAATTTTGCCTTTCATCTCTCTTTAGATTGTTTTTTTTTTAGTTGTGAAAGTGTACTGCTTGTGCATTCACTAAACAAAAGGATACAAGAGCTGATATGTATTGTATATCTACTGCTTTGTATTTCTTTAAGTCTTAATTAAGTAAATTAACTGTTTTTAACTGAGATTTTAGATGTTGCACAGAAATTAAACCTTCAAAGGAACAGTTAATAAGTTGTAATAAGATATTTCTGTTATCTTGCTACAAAATAGCATACCAGCCAAGTCTAAACATTTAAAAAAAAATGTTCAGCCTTTAAACTCCACCGAACAATCACCTTATTTGGCCTTGCGTATGCAGATCACAATGCTAGCACTGGTCATTAGGACTTCAGGGTCCAAGTGCTGCTGGCTCTCGCTAGCGGGCCTGAAACACTAGTTAAAGGGACACTGTACCCAAATTTTTTTCTTTTGTGATTCAGATTGAGCATGAAATTTTAAGCAACTTTCTAATTTATTCCTATTATCAAATTTTCTTCATTCTCTTGGTATCTTTATTTGAAATGCACAAATGTAAGTTTAGATGCTGGCCCATTTTTGGTGATAACCTGGGTTGTCCTTGCTGATTGGTGGATAAATTCATCAACCAATAAAAAAGTGCTGTCCAGAATACTGAAACCAAAAAAAGCTTAGATGCCTTCTTTTTCAAATAAAGATAGCAAGAGAATGAAGAAAAATTGAAAATAGGAGCAAATTAGAAAGTTGCTTAAAATTGAATGCACTTTCCGAATTATAAAAGAAAAAATTTGAGTTCAGTGTCCCTTTAAGTAGTTGCAGATTTAAGACAGCTGCTACTCAGCCTCTCAATTATCTAAATGGTGTTGGAATTAAATCCTCCCGATAAGATATGATCATGATTATTGACAAGCCCTGCTCTTACAGAATTGGTTGCGTTAGAGCATGGGGGACAGCTGCCTATGCCTGCTTGCAGCAATGACAGTGGGACCGGGTAAACCGACAGTAACCTTGTCCATCCAGCCTTTGATAAATGGCGCCCAAAATGTTAGTATAAAGTGCATTGTTTTACAGTTGTTAAAGGGCCATGATACCCACATTTTTTCTTTCATGATTTAGAAAGAGAATACATTTTTAAACATCTTTCTAATTTACTTCTATTATCTAATTTGTTTTATTCTCTTGATATTCTTTGCTGAAAAGCATATCTAGATATGCTCACTAGCTGCTGATTGGTTGCTGCACATAGAAGTCTCATGTGATTGGCTCACCCATGTGCATTGCTTTTTCTTCAAATAAGGATATCTCAAAAATGAAGCAAAATAAATAATAGAAGTAAATTGTAATGTTGTTTAAATTTGTATGTTCTATCTGAATCATGAAAGAAAAATTATGGGTTTAGTGGCCCTTTAAGTAATAAGAGGAAGATAAGTATCAGAGTTAGCCTTGAGAAGTCAGCATGAAAGTTTAATGCAGAGTTTTTTTAGTAAATATAACTAAACATTTTATATTAAAATCACAAGGTGTTTACTGTCCCCTTAATATGTGTCAATATTATCATTACTGGCTGGTTTATTTTGGTGAGCATTAAAGGGCCATTTAAGTGTTAACCCTACATGCTCTAATCTATTAGATCATGTTTTTTTAACACTAGCGATGGTGTAATTCTATGTTCTTAACTAATCTAAAGGGGGTTAACCACATAGTTAAAGTCCCTGTGGGTCCCAAGTGGCAACTGCTATTGATCCAATCAGCAGCGTTAGTTAAACAGCTGAGCAGGTCCCAAGCAGGACTTAAAACACATGCTTATTCCCTTTGCGTTAGTTAAACACATAGCATTACAGCTCTGCTAGTGTTAAAATGACATTCTAATGGATTTATAAGGACCTGTCAAAGGATCTACTGGCAGATCCTGATTTCTACCTTCTTTTGAAGCTAGCTAATAATATTTAATAATACCTGTTATCAGTGCCGCGAATAGATTAAATTTGAGGTTGTGCGCTTTACAAGTATCCAATTATTATTATAATTATTATTGCTGATATTGTATAATATTGAGGAGATTGTACCTTCTTTATGATCACCAAGGCTAAAATGAATGTATGGAATACCTCAACAAAAGAAAAGCCAAAATAGTGTAATACAGCCAAACTTCAGAAATACACTAAATGGAAGGTACTCACAGGACACTGTGAAGAAATGTGCTTTTTATTCAAACCAAGCAAGAATCTTGTTTGCATCCAAACATTACAGTGGTTAAAAGCTCATCACAAATTTTTAACTACTCTTGAAAAAGGTGGTTAGAATTGGTGATGAGCTTTTAATCTATGTTTTAATAAACTGAATTTTTTTATGTAACCAAGATTCCAGCTTGGTTTAAATAAAAAGCATACGCCTAGATTACGAGTTTTGCGGTAAGGTAAAAAAGCAGCGTTAACAGGTCCTAATGCTGCTTTTTTACGCCCGCTGCTATTACGAGTCTTGCAGGTATAGGTGTACCGCACACTTTTTTGGCCTTACCGCAAACCGACTTACGTAAATTGTGTATAGTCTTTTTTCTATGGGACTTCCATAGCGCCGATATTACGAGTTTGTCCTTGGAGGCCAAAAAGTGAGTGGTACATCCTATACCGAAAAGATTCTTAACGCATTTTAAAGTCAGTAGTTATGAGTTTTACACTGCAACGCCGTAGCATAAAACTGATAACTAAAGTGCTAAAAAGTACACTAACACCCATAAACTACATATTAAACCCTAAACCGAGGCCCTCCCGCATTGCAAACACTATAATAAAATGTTTAACCCCTAATCTACCGCTCCGGACATCGCCGCCACTAGAAAAAATATATTAACCCCTAAACTGCCGCACTCCCGCCTCACAAACACTAGTTAAATATTATTAATCCCTAATCTGCTACCCCCAAAATCGCCGCCACCTACCTACATTTATTAACCCCTAGTCTGCCATACCCAACGTCGCTGCCACTATTCTAAATTTATTAACCCTTTAAACCTAAGTCTAACCCTAACCCTAACACCCCCTAACTTAAATATAATAAAAATGCCTAGCCTAAACTAAACTTAACTACCAATAGCCCTTAAAAGGGCCTTTTGCGGGGCATTGCCCCAAAGAAATCAGCTCTTTTACCTGTAAAAAAACAAAAACAACTCCCCAACAGTAAAACCCACCACCCACACAACCATCCCTCCAAATAAAAGCTTAACTAAAAAAAACTAAGCTCCTCATTGCCCTGAAAAAGGCATTTGGATGGGCATTGCCCTTAAAAGGGGATTTAGCTGTATTTCTGCCCAAAGCCCTTACCTAAAAAATAAACCCTTCCAATACAACCTTAAAAAATCCTAACACTAACCTTCGAAGATTCACTTACCGGGAGAAGTCTTCATCCAAGCTGCAAGATGTCCTTAATGAAGCCAGCAGAAGTGGTCCTCCAGACGTGCAGAAGTGGTCCTCCAGACGGGCAGGTCTTCATCCAGAAGGCATCTTCTATCTTCATCCTTCCGACGCGGAGCAGCTCCATCTCCAAGACATCCGGCACGGAGCATCCTCTTCAAACGACGGCTTCTTCGGAATGAATATCTCTTTAAGTGACATCATCTAAGATGGCGTCCCTTTGAATCTGATTGGCTGATAGAATTCTATCAGCCAATCGGAATTAAGGTAGAAAAAATCCTATTGGCCTATGCAATCAGTCAATAGGATTGAGCTGGTATTCTATTGGTTGATCCAATCAGTGAATAGAATGCAAGCTCAATCCTATTGGCTGATTGGATCAGCTAATAGGATTGAAGTGCAATCCTATTGGCTGATCGCATCAGCCAATAGGAATTTTTCTACCTTAATTCCGATTGGCTGATAGAATTCTATCAGCCAATCGGAATCTAAGGGACGCCATCTTGGATGACGTCACTTAAAGAGATATTCATTCTGAAGAAGCCGTCATTTGAAAAGGATGCTCCGCGCCGGATGTCTTGAAGATGGAGCCGCGTCGGAAGGATGAAGATAGAAGATGCCACCTGGATGAAGACTTCTGCCTGCCTGGAGTATCACTTCTGCCGGCTTCGTTGAGGACATCTTGCTGCTTGGATGAAGAATTCTCCCGGTAAGTGAATCTTCGGGGTTAGTGTTAGGATTTTTTAAGGGTGTGTTGGGTGGGTTTAATTTTTTAGGTTAGGGTTTTGGGCAGCAATAGAGCTAAATGCCCTTTTAAGGGCAATGCCCATCCAAATGCCCTTTTCAGGGCAATGGGGAGCTTAGGTTTCTTTAGTTAGGCTTTTATTTGGAGGGTTGGTTGTGTGGGTGGTGGGTTTTACTGTTGTGGGGTTGTTTGTTTGTTTTTTTTACAGTTAAAAGGGCTGATTTCTTTGGGGCAATGCCCCACAAAAGGCCCTTTTAAGGGCTATTGGTAGTTTAGTTTAGGCTAGGGTTTTTTTTTATTTTGGGGGGGCTTTTTATATTTTGATAGGGCTCTTAGATTAGGTGTAATTAGTTTAAAGATCTGTAATTTGTTTTTTATTTTCTGTAATTTAGTGGGGTTTTTTGTGATTTAGCTAATTTTATTTATTTAATTGTATTTAATGTAGGTAATTGATTTAACTGTAGTGTAGTGTTAGGTGTTATTGTAACATAGGTTAGGTTTTATATTACAGGTAAATTTGTATTTATTTTAACTAGGTAGTTATTAAATAGTTAATAACTATTTAATAACTATTGTACCTAGTTAAAATAAATACAAAGTTGCCTGTAAAATAAAAATAAACCCTAAGCTAGCTACAATGTATAGGTAAGTATTTAGTTTTAAATTGGAATAATTTAGTTAATGATAGTAATTTTATTTAGATTTATTTAAATTATATTTAAGTTAGGGGGTGTTAGGGTTAGACTTAGTTTTAAAGGGTTAATAAAATTAGAATAGTGGCGGCGATATTGGGGACGGCAGATTTTTTAATAAATGTAGGTAGGTTGCGGCGACATTGGGGGAGGGAGATTAAGGGTTAATAAATATAATGTAGGTGTCGGCGATGTTGGGGGCAGCAGATTAGGGGTTAATAAATATAATGTAGGTGGCGGCGATGTCCGGGCGGAAGATTAGGGGTTAATCAGTATAATGTAGGTGGCAGCGATGTTAGGGACGGCAGATTAGGGGTTAATAAGTGTAAGATTAGGGGTGTTTAGACTCGGGGGTTCATGTTAGGGTGTTAGGTGTAAACATAACTTTAGTTTCCCCATAGGAATCAATGGGGCTGCGTTACTGAGATTTACGCTGCTTTTTGGCAGGGGTTAGACTTTTTCTCAGCCGGCTCACCCCATTGATGTCTATGGGGAAATCGTGCACGAGCACGTACGACCAGCTCACCACTCACTAAAGCAGCGCTGGTATTGAAGTGCGGTATGAAGCTCAATTTTGCTCTACGCTCACTTCTTGCCTTTTAACACCGGGTTTGTAAAAACCTGTAATACCAGCGATGCAGGTAAGTGAGCGGTGAGAAAAAACTGCACATTAGCACCGCACAGCTCAGAACGCAAGACTCGTAATCTAGCCAATTGTTTTTCACACTTTACTGTGAGTACCTTCCATTTAGTGCTTTTCTGAAGTTTGGCTGTATTGCACTTTGTTGGCTTTTGTTTCATTGATTTGTTCCATACTTGACATTATTAAGGAGTAACCCTTGAAAGAAAATATTGTTTAGTTAAAGACCCAGGATGAGGAAAACTCCCTCATGTTTTTTTCTAAAACCTGATTGCTCTTAAGGAAACACAGAGGCTGGTTACGTCCACCCAATAAGGGAAGTCATTTCTTTTTTATTGTTTCTGTATCTTGTATTTTTCTCTTTGGATCTAGCACTGAGAATGTTCAATGTAGCAGAGGACCAGCAATCAAAAATTGTTAATACATTTTGCTAAAGAATTTTGTCAAAAGTGAATAAAACATCAAACTTCTTAAAAATGTGGGATGAATGTTTTATATAAAACAATTATTTTCTCTATACACATGTATACTGCTAAAATCTACAATAATTTTGCAAAACTAGGCAAGACTTCATAGAAATATTTACAGCTATTTTGGCACTGTTTGATGTATTTATTTGTACTTGATAAAGCTCAAAATGAATACTGTAAAAAAACAAAAAAGTTTAAATACGTTTAGCAAAATCACTTTGGGCCAGATTACAAGTGGAGCACTAAATATCGCTTGCGACCAAGTGACATTAGCGCTCCACTTTGTAATACCAGGTCACAATAATATGCGTTGATAATACACGTTAGCCGCAATGTGAATGCAAGCTTGTGTTTGCATTGCTAGGAGGCATTGCACTCAAAAGAATGCACTTCCATAGGCTCCTATAAGAGCTTTGTTCTGATGCCATCACAGACAGCATCAGAACCTCACACAACGAAGGGGGTAAGTAGCGCAGTGATGTGCAGCATTTTTAAATATATATGTTTATGATTATATACATATATATTAATGTGTTAATATCTGTATATACACATATTAACACATAAATATATACTGTATGTATATAATGATATACTGTACGTATATATTTACATTGTGGTCTATGGGAACACACAGTTCCCATATACCGCAATGTAAAGGCACTTTTAACCTGACTCCCACCAACTTTAGACCCCAAAAACTGTCTAGTGCAGTATTTTTTAATTTTAAAAAACTGCTATATTTTTTTTTTTATAAAAAACTACAATGCCCTCTATTTTGAGGGGCCCTTTAGAAAATTAACCAGAGATCTAATCTCTTTTTAACTTTCTGAGTCGTAATTGCTACCGCAAGCTCGCAGTAGCAATAATAACCAGCCACTTATAATTGCTGTTTAATTATTGTGCTCCCGCAAATAGACACATTTGTCCTTTGATTTAAAGGGACATAATACTCATATGCTAAATCACTTGAAACTGATGCAGTGTAACTGTTAAAAGCTGACAGGAAAATATCACCTGAGCATCTCTATGTAAAAAAGGAAGATATTTTACCTCACAATTTCCTCAGCTCAGCAGAGTAAGTTCTGTGTAAAAAAGTTATACTCAGCTGCTGTCCAGCTGCAGGTAAAATAAAAATGAAGAAATGAACAGCAGCCAATCATCAGCAGTGCTGAGGTCCTGAATTATTTTACTGTGATCTCATGAGATCTCACTTAGCTCTCATAAGATTTCATTGTAAACTTCCTTACACTGAATAGGGAAATAAGAGGAGTGTGCATGAAAGCTTGCGCCTTCCGCTGTCCAGGGACAGACATGCTGATTTGCTGCTTAGAAGTCCTTTACAATGGGATGTGGCTACTGAGGAACTTTTGAGGTAAAATACCTTTCTTTTTTATATAGAGATGTTCAGGTGATATTTTCTAGTCAGCTTTTTACAGCAATACTGCATCACTTTCAAGTGTTGGGTATTATGGCCATTTAACTAGTTTTTACTTCCTTTAAGATTTCTAAACATTGACCATGGCACATTTTAAAACGTTATGGATCAGTTCAGGAATTCAGTTATGTCGGTCCCTATTTAGTGGCAACAAATTTTGTTAACACAATGATTTATTTGGTATGCAGATATTTTGCAGTATAGTGTATAATAGATGATACATTCAAATCTTATATTTAATAAAATGTCATTTTACATTCACTGTACAGGAGAACACTATTGTATATAGTTACTATACACATTTGTATTGTATAATATATGCACTATGTTTAAAATATATAATGCTAAAAATCAGAATCAAATGATGTCTTAAGAAAACAGTGCAATGTAAAATGGAAGCTCCTATTTTTTTTGCCATATAAAAGCATTTATTCTCTAGTATGGTTCCCAGAACCGTTGGGAGGAGCTGGGGGGGGATGAGGGAGGGATGGGAGGAAACTGAGAGAAGAAAAAGGAAAAGAGGGATTTATCATGGACTATTGCTGCAAAAGAACAACGCTTGGGACACAGTTCGTAAAACTTCCTTTTTGCCTTAAGAGAAAAACTTGGAAACACCTGCTGAGAGACTGTGTGTAATATTGCCACTCGTAACAAGATAGACCTAGTTTTGTAGTGTAAACACCGAATTGTAACATGTTTTTCTTTGTTTACCATTGATCTGTGACCCATGAGAGAGACATCTCCACATGGTAACCCTTGTTATGATAAATAAAAGTTTTAAAAAAAAAAAAAAAGCATTTATTCTGTATCAGACAATTTAAAAATATCAATAATTTATTTATTTATTGTTAAATGTTTTTTTGTTGATTGTATAATAAATAATTTGATAAATAATTTATTTAGATTATAAATTAATTGTAATCATACTCACTTCTCCACAATTTGATTGATGAAACAGAGATACAAAAAATATAATCAAAAGAAACAGGAACATTGTCTGAAGAAAAAAAAAATATTTCAAGATTTAACAGTGAACACTTACAGGAATAAGAAACCCAATGTTTTCTTTAGTGATTCATTGAGAAATTTACAAAATTACAATAACTTTACGAATTAAAGTTATGCACTACTAGGAGTTAAACACATTGTGTGAGCCAATAACAAGAAGCATATATGTGTAGCCATAAATCAGCATCTAGCTTCCAGTAGTGCATTGCTGCTCCTGAGCCTAACTCAACAATTGATAACAAAAGAACAAAATGAATTAGATAACAAAAGTACATTTGAAAATGTCTTCCTCTATCTTAATCATGAAAGTTTAATTTTGACTTTATTTTCCCTTTAATCAGAATTTAATCAGTATTTGAGCAGTAAAGAGATCTAAAGCCTATTAAATTGCATCCAGTACCATAGTGTTTTGTACAAAATTAAAACATTTAGGACCCAATTACGAGTGGAGCACAAACGTTTGCTCCCAAGCGATAAGGGGTTTATCGTGGGGATTTGCGCTTGTCGGGTTTATCGCTGGTATTACAAGTTGAAAGTAAATACAGTCGCTTAAGTGCAATTGCAATTTACGCTACAATGATTACCCCCAACTTCAGAGCTCTGGTTAACTGTTTCCGAAACATAAAAGTTGCACAAAACACATACAAAATACATTACAAAGTATATTTGCAGTCATAATGACACTATCTAATAAAACTTATTCATAAAAATATTGCACACCCAAGTTATAAGGGCTCAAAGATATGAGATCTCAGGTGTTAGAAAAAAAAAAAGGCAGGCAAAGGGATTCAACATTGAAATACACACATATATGGGTTTACTGGTTAACACTGAGGTGATTGCAATTTTTACTATCATTTAAAAATTAAATTATATGACATTGGTCTGTTGATACACTATGTGGCCCCCACTTTGAGTTTACTGTGTTTCAAAGAATCATTCACACATCAGTAATATATACAATAAGAATACATTCAAGAGCAGGCTTTTTTTTTTCTTTTCAAGCCAGGTACAACAGAATCTATATTAAAAACAACTCTAAGCCCCCAAAAACCAGCTTTCTCTTAAGTAGTTTTGTTGATTTATATTATAGCCACATGGGGCGTTCGGGACACATTATAATTAATACAGTGCCTTTGTATATAACACAAATACTGTATTCTTTGAGCATAGAAATTATAAAAAGTGTACTCCAGTATTCATTTCCCTTATCAGCTTTTACATATAGAATACATTTTTATAGATAAAGTGTATTCAATTAGTTTTGTTTTTTTGACACTTTCAAAGTATAAACAAAACAAATTAGCTTTATTTCATATTTCAAATGTTGAGTGATGTAAACATGTAGGTCCAATTATTAAAATGTCAGAAAACCCCCAGTATTGTAGTTAGTAGAAATGCCATTTATTAGAATAATAAAGCAATATCAAAGGCAATTATTGAAGAGTTTCCTCTCTTCTTCAGATCCAAAAGCTATCATCTGACTAATTCTATGTAACCTATCCCTCCTTTAGAACCCTATTTTATTTTTTTGTCTTTTTAAACAGTCTGTGGTTCTGGTTAATTTTTGAGTTTGTGAAGTAGATATTTGTTGCTTCAGATATGAAGAATTCTTGATAGTTTGTCAGTTAAAATACATTATAATTTAAATTAAATCTATTACTACTTCAAGCGATCTCTCATACTATTTAGACTATTTATTTAAACATTGATTTAATTTGATTTTAGCTATTCTTGCTAAACCGTTTGCTATGCCACTAATAATATATACATTTCTTTAAATATGTTAAAAGTATACATAAATATAAAAGCTATAAAAATGAACAGAAGTCACAAGAGGGAATGAATATACCTTATACCTAAATATCTGTATGAGGACAGTTTATTATATATGGCAACACTAATTTTCTTATCTTACTATTAATGTAATATTTATTTAATTTAATTACATATAAACCTTAGTATCACTTCCGGTGGTTTGATTTTAAGACTTAAAGGGACATTAAACCCAAATTTTTTCTTTCTTAATTCAGACAGAGAATACAATTTTAAACAACATTCCAATGTACTTCTTTTATCTAATTTGCTCCATTCTTTAGATATCCTTTGTTAAATAAATAGCAATGTACACGGGTGAGCCAATCACATGAGGCATCTATGTGCAGCCACCAATCAGAAGCTACTGAGCCTATCTAAGCAAATTAGAGAATAGAAGTAAATTAGAAAGTTGTTTAAAATGGTATTCTCTATCTGAATCATGAAATAAAACATTTTGGTTTAATGTCCCTTTAATTTATTTATAACACTTTTAGCATATGAGAAACTCAAAGAATGGGATGTATCTATTTAAAGTATACAGTTGTTTTCATTATTTCATTCACCTTCATGTTATATAGATCCTCAACACCTTTTAGGTGCGCTACTCAAATGCTAAATGTATATTGGATTATATTGGTTTTGTACTCATTTAAATACCATACACACTGTATATAATCTATTATTTATGCCTTCCTGAGGAGATCGCTGACATAATAACGCATGATTAATTTATGCTAATGATATTGGTTTTGGGTGATACTTGGAACCAGGGCTTATTGTTGATGTAAGATCTATATAAATGTAGCTGATTAAATATAGACCAACATTAAACAGTATATGTTGGAAAACTGTGTCATTAGCAGACACAACAAGACATTTCCTATATGAGTCCCAAAACTTGTAAATACCATTACTATAGACTATATGGGCCCCATTTATGAAATAGCAGGCAGACATTTTTCCCAGCTAGTTAACTTGTCTGTCTGTATTTGGTAAAAAAAGTAAATTCTCTAACCTAGGTTTTTCTTCAAAATGCCAGAAGTCAAGATGCTGGTTAAGATAGTTAGAATTTGAATAAAACCTTGCTTACATTTTTTTTATTTTTTAGGTAGAATGGGACACACACAATTAATATATAAAATCAAGATTATTTTCATGATTTTTTTATACCCTATTTTTTTATGTGCAAACTGACTTTTTATGTTCTGAAAAAAAATATTTTCTTTCCTATTATATGAACTTTATTCTGTAATGTTACAATTAATACCATATGCATTTATAATTGCCTAATTGAATACATAGTGCAATTAATTGAAAATAAACATTACCTACAAAAAAAAATATATATATATATTAGCATATTTTAGAATATAAAGTTTTTTCACCCAAATTTTCAAATACAGTTAAATATTTCTTATACATAAGTTGAAACTGATCATATAAACATAATAAAACAACCTTACCTTCTATAAACAAACAGCTGGACAATAAATCCTATTTTAGTTTGAGCAGCTCCTACACTTTCTTCTCAATTTTATTTATGTCCCTTTTAGCATTCATGTTTCCTATTTTATTATCTTGGTATTACATCATGCATAACAATATGAGCCAATATTTTTTTTTATTCTATTGCTTTATTTATTAGACATTCTTTCAAGACTTTAGTAAATAATGTTAGTTTTGGCTCACAGTACCTAAAAGTAGACGCCTAGAAAGCAATATCTCTTTTACTTTGTAAATAAATGTAATTGAAAAAAAAAAAAAACATTACTTGAAGACTGTTTTAATTAAAAGATGAAAAAAGTACCTTTTCAGATAATAAATATCTGATGAGCTGATGTCAGAGGTTCTTGTTTCTTGCCTACATATTTTTATAGAATAGATTCTAATGTGCTTGAGGTTTTTGCAAAGGTTAACAAATTACTTTGGAGCACATTTTAACTCATCAAATACTTAACATTAAGGCCCCTCACAAACTCTATTCCAGACCATCAGTAAACACGTCCAATATAGGACCTGATGATCAAAAATTCACTAGCATCTGGCTAAATCTTTGGTGGCTTGTATGCGCACTTTAATGTAGTGGGGCCCAGTGGAGGTTCCTCCATATGATCACAACCGCACGTGAGCCTCCTGGGAAAAAAAAGAAAAAAGAATGAAAATACATTTTTTGGCTGATTAAATATAACTTCTCCAATAGCCCCCCTATTGGGAAAATTATATTTATTCTGCCAAAAAAGGTTCCAGTCTACTGTCCAGTTTAATAATAAAAAAAATCCTTTTATATACCTCTATACCTTTCTACCGCATGTGCAATCAATCCAAGCACTTAAGTGTGGACTGAGAAAAAGAGGATTCACTCCATTGCCGCCCATGTGGGACGAATAACTTGAGCACAGTGAGTAGCAGGGGGACAAACTTTTGACCACATAAAACCCAAACCGGGGGTGCTCATTTTAGTAAGGTAGAGGCAAAGTTTAAATACCACAGCCCCAAAAAAAGTCTAGAAGAGCCGCCCTACTGCCAGCCAAATGAAAAAGACACATACGGCTAGATTACGAGTCTTGCGTTAGCCTTAAAAAGCAGCGTTGAGAGGTCCCAACGCTGCTTTTTAATGCCCGCTGGTATTACGAGTCTGGCAGGTACAGGTGTACGGCTCACTTTTTTTCTGCGAATCGAGCATACCGCAAATCCTCTTATGTCAATTGCGTATCCTAACGCATTTAAAAGTCAGTAGTTAAGAGTTTTATGGGCTAACGCCGTAATATAAAACTCTTAAATAAAGTGCTACAAAGTACACTAACACCCATAAACTTCCTATTAACCCCTAAACTGAGGCCCCCCACATCGCAAACATTATAATAACATTTTTAACCCCTAATCTGCCAAACCGGAGATCGCCGCCACTATAATAAATGTATTAACCCCTAAACCACTGTACTCCCGCCCGCATTGCAAACACTAGTTAAATTTTTTTAACCCATAATCTGCCATCCCTAACATCGCCGACACCTACCTATATTTATTAATACCTAATCTGCCATCCACAACGTAGCCGCCACTATATTAAAGTTATTAACCCCTAAACCTAAGTCTAACCCTAAGTCTAACCCCTTCCTAACTTAAATATAATTTAAAATAAATGTAAATAAAATTACTATTATTAAATAAATTATTCTTATTTAAAACTAAATACTTACCTATAAAATAAACCATAAGATAGTTACAATATAACTAATAGTTACATTGTAGCTATCTCAGGGTTTATTTTTATTTTACAGGCAACTTTGTATTTATTTTAACTAGGTAGAATAGTTATTAAATAGTTTTTAACTATTTAATAACTACCTAGTGAAAATAAAGACAAATTTACCTGTAAAATAAACACTACACTATCATTAAATTAATTATCTAATCTAACTACAGTTAAATACAATTAAATTAAATAAACTAAAGTACGGAAAAAAAACACTAAATTAAAAAAAAATAAATAAATTTTTTTTTAACTAATTACACCTAATCTAATCCCCTAATAAAATAAAAAAGCCCCCCCCAAAAATAATAAAAATCCCTACCCTATACTAAATTACAAATAGCCCTTAATAGGGCCTTTTGCAGGGCATTGCCCCAAAGTAATCAGCTCTTTTACCTTTAAGAAAAAATACAATACCCCCCAACATTAAAACCCACCACCCATACACCAAACCCTACTCTAAAACCCACCCAATACCCCCTTAATAACACTAACCCCTTGAAGATCACCCTACCTTGAGACGTCTTCACCCAACCGGGCAGAAGTGGTCCTCCAGAGGGGCAGAAGTCTTCATCCGATTCGGGCAGAAAGGACCTCCAGATGGGCAGAAGTCTTCATCCAGGTGGCATCTTCTATCTTCATCCATCCGGAGTGGAGCGGGTCCATCTTCAAGCCAGCCAACGCGGAGCATCCTCTTCCAACGACATCCAAATGAAGAATGAAGGTTCCTTTAAATGACGTCATCCAAGATGGTGTCCCTTGAAATCCGATTGGCTGATAGGATTCTATCAGCCAATCAGAATTAAGGTAGGAAAAATCCTATTGACTGATGCAGTCAGCCAATAGGATTGAAGTTCAATCCTATTGGCTGATACAATCAGCCAATAGGATTGAGCTCACATTCTATTGGCTGTTCCAATCAGCCAATATAATAAAAGCTCAATCTGATTGGCTGATTGCATCAGCCAATAGGATTTTTCCTACCTTAATTCCGATTGGCTAATAGAATCCTCGGAATTCAAGGGACGCCATCTTGGATGACGTCATTTAAAGGAACCTTCATTCTTCATTTGGATGTCATTGGAAGAGGATGCTCCACGTCGGCTGGCTTGAAGATGGACCTGCTCCGCTCCGGATGGATGAAGATAGAAGATGCCGTCTGGATGAAGTCTTCTGCCCGTCTGAAGGTCCTCTTCTGCCCGGATCGGATGAAGACTTCTGTCCCTCTGGAGGACCACTTCTGCCCGGTTGGGTGAAGATGTCTCAAGGTAGGGTGATCTTCAAGGGGTTAGTGTTAGGTTTTATTAAGGGGGTATTGGGAGTGTTTTAGAATAGGGTTGGTGTGTGGGTGGTGGGTTTTAATGTTGGGGGGGTATTGTATTTTTTCTTACAGGTAAAAGAGCTGATTACTTTGGGGCAATGCCCCGCAAAAGGCCCTTTTAAGGGGGCTTTTTTATTTTATTAGGGGGATTAGATTAGGTGTAATTAGTTTAAAAAAATGTAATTTTTTTTTTTTTTTTTTCTAATTTAGTGTTTGTTTGTTTTCTTCGTACTTTAGATTATTTTATTTAATTTTATTTAACTGTAGTTAGTTTAGGTAATTAATTTAATGATAGTGTTGTGTTAGGTGTAATTGTAACTTAGGTTAGGGTTTATTTTACAGGTAAATTTGTCTTTATTTTAACAAGGTAGTTATTAAATAGTTAATAACTATTTAATAACTATTGTACCTAGCTAAAATAAATACAACGTTGCCTGTAAAATAAAAATAAAGCCTTAGCTAGCTACAATGTAACTATTAGTTATATTGTAGCTAGCTTACGGCTAGATTTAGAATTTTGTTGGTAACGACCCGCGTAGCTATCGCTGGCTTTTTTCTGGCCACACCTTTAAAATAACTCTGGTATTGAGAGTCCACAGAATGGCTGTGTTAGGCTCCAAAAAAGGAGCGTAGAGCATATTTAACGCCACTGCAACTGTTAATACCAGAGTTGCTTACGGACGCGGCCAGCCTCAAAAACGTGCTCGTGCACGATTCCCCCATAGGAAACAATGGGGCTGTTTGAGCTGAAAAAAAACTAACACCTTCAAAAAAGCCGCATTCAGCTCCTAACGCAGCCCCATTGTTGTCTATGGGGAAACACTTCCTACGTCTGCACCTAACACCCTAACATGTACCCCGAGTCTAAACACCCCTAACCTTACACTTATTAACCCCTATTCTGCCGCCCCCACTGTCGCTGACCCCTGCATATTATTATTAACCCCTAATCTGCCGCTCCGTAAACCGCCGCTACTTATATTATCGATATTTACCCCTAATCTGCTGCCCCTAACACCGCTGACCCCTATATTATATTTATTAACCCCTAATCTGCCCCCCACAACGTCGCCTCCACCTGCCTACACTTATTAACCCCTAATCTGCCGAGCGGACCGCACCGCTATTATAATAAAGTTATTAACCTCTAATCCGCCTCACTAACCCTATAATAAATAGTATTAACCCCTAATCTGCCCTCCCTAACATCGCCGACACCTAACTTCAAACATTAACCCCTAATCTGCCGACTGGAGCTCACCGCTATTCTAATAAATTTATTTACCCCTAAAGCTAAGTCTAACCCTAACACTAACATCCCCCTAAGTTAAATATAATTTAAATTTTACGAAATTAATTAACTCTTATTAAATAAATTATTCCTATTTAAAGCTAAATACTTACCTGTAAAATAAATCCTAATATAGCTACAATATAAATTATAATTATATTATAGCTATTTTAGGATTTATATTTATTTTACAGGTAACTTTGTATTTATTTTAACCAGGTACAATAGCTAAAATAGTTAAAATAAGTACAAAATTATCTGTAAAATAAATCCTAACCTAAGTTACAATTAAACCTAACACTACACTATCAATAAATTAATTAAATAAAATACCTACAATTACCTACAATTAAACCTAACACTACACTATCAATACATTAATTAAATACAATATCTACAAATAAATACAATGAAATAAACTAACTAAAGTACAAAAAATAAAAAAGAACTAAGTTACAAAAAATAAAAAAATATTTATAAACATCAGAAAAATATTACAACAATTTTAAACTAATTACACCTACTCTAAGCTCCCTAATAAAATAACAAAGACCCCCCCAAAAAAAATGCCCTACCCTATTCTAAATTACTAAAGTTCAAAGCTCTTTTACCTTACCAGCCCTGAACAGGGCCCTTTGCGGGGCATGCCCCAAAGAATTCAGCTCTTTTTCCTGTAAAAAAAAACATACAATACCCCCCCAACATTACAACCCACCACCCACATACCCCTAATCTAACCCAAACCCCCCTTAAATAAACCTAACACTAAGCCCCTGAAGATCTTCCTACCTTATCTTCACCATACTATGTTCACCGATCGATCCAGAAGAGCTCCTCCGATGTCCTGATCCAAGCCCAAGCAGGGGGCTGAAGATGTCCATGATCCGGCTGAAGTCTTCATCCAAGCGGGAGCTGAAGAGGTCCATGATCCGGTTGAAGTCATCATCCAAGAGGGAGCTGAAGAGGTCCATGATCCGGCTGAAGTCTTCTATCAACGGCATCTTCAATCTTCTTTCTTCCGGATCCATCTTGTAGACCTCCGACGCGGAACATCCTGCTGGCCCGACGGACTACCGACAAATGAAGGATTGAACTTGATTCTGATTGGTTGATTCCATCAGCCAATCAGATTTTTCCTACCTTAATTCCGATTGGCTGATAGAATCCTATCAGCCAATCGGAATTCGAGGGACGCCATCTTGGATGACATCCCTTAAAGGAGCCTTCATTCGTCGGTAGTCCGTCGGGCCAGCAGGATGTTCCGCGTCGGAGGTCTACAAGATGGATCCGGAAGAAAGAAGATTGAAGATGCCGTTGATAGAAGACTTCAGCCGGATCATGGATCTCTTCAGCTCCTGCTTGGATGATGACTTCAGCCGGATCATGGACGTCTTCAGCTCCCGCTTGGATGAAGACTTCAGCCAGATCATGGACATCTTCAGCCCCCTGCTTGGGCTTGGATCAGGACATCGGAGGAGCTCTTCTGGATCGATCGGTGAACCTGGTATGGTGAAGATAAGGTAGGAAGATCTTCAGGGGCTTAGTGTTAGGTTTATTTAAGGGGGGTTTGGGTTAGATTAGGGGTATGTGGGTGGTGGGTTGTAATGTTGGGGGGGGGTATTGTATGTTTTTTTTTACAGGAAAAAGAGCTGAATTCTTTGGGGCATGCCCCGCAAAGGGCCCTGTTCAGGGCTGGTAAGGTAAAAGAGCTTTGAACTTTAGTAATTTAGAATAGGGTAGGGCATTTTTTTATTTTGGGGGTCTTTGTTATTTTATTAGGGGGCTTAGAGTAGGTGTAATTAGTTTAAAATTGTTGTAATATTTTTCTGATGTTTGTAAATATTTTTTTATTTTTGTAACTTAGTTCTTTTTTATTTTTTGTACTTTAGTTAGTTTATTTCATTGTATTTATTTGTAGATATTTTATTTAATTAATGTATTGATTGTGTAGTGTTAGGTTTAATTGTAGGTAATTGTAGGTATTTTATTTAATTAATTTATTGATAGTGTAGTGTTAGGTTTAATTGTAACTTAGGTTAGGATTTATTTTACAAGTAATTTTGTAATTATTTTAACTATTTTAGCTATTGTACCTGGTTAAAATAAATACAAAGTTACCTGTAAAATAAATATAAATCCTAAAATAGCTATAATATAATTATAATTTATATTGTAGCTATATTAGAATTTATTTTACAGGTAAGTATTTAGCTTTAAATAGGAATATTTTACTTAATAAGAGTTAATTAATTTCGTTAGATTTAAATTATATTTAATTTAGGGGGGTGTTAGTGTTAGGGTTAGACTTAGCTTTAGGGGTTAATTAATTTATTAGAATAGCGGTGAGCTCCAGTTGGCAGATTAGGGGTTAATGTTTGAAGTTAGGTGTCGGCGATGTTAGGGAGGGCATATTAGGGGTTAATACTATTTATTATATGGTTAGTGAGGCGGATTAGGGGTTAATAACTTTATTATAATAGCGGTGCGGTCCGCTCGGCAGATTAGGGGTTAATAAGTGTAGGCAGGTGGAGGCGACGTTGTGGGGGGCAGATTAGGGGTTAATAAATATAATATAGGGGTCGGCGGTATTAGGGGCAGCAGATTAGGGGTAAATAAGTATAACGTAGGTGGCGGTCGGCAGATTAGGGGTTAATTATTGTAGGTAGCTGGCTGCGACGTTGTGGGGGGCAGGTTAGGGGTTAATAAATATAATATAGGGGTCGGCGGTGTTAGCGGCAGCAGATTAGGGGTACATAAGTATAACATAGGTGGCGGTCGGCAGATTAGGGGTTAAAAAAAATTAATCGAGTGTCTGCGATGTGGGGGGGCCTCGGTTTAGGGGTACATAGGTAGTTTATGGGTGTTAGTGTACTTTAGAGCACAGTAGTTAAGAGCTTTATAAACTGGCGTTAGCCCATAAAGCTCTTAACTACTGACTTTTTTCTGCAGCTGGAGTTTTGTCGTTAGAATTCTAACGCTCACTTCAGCCACGACTCTAAATACCGGAGTTAGAAAGATCCCATTGAAAAGATAGGATACGCAATTGACGTAAGGGGATCTGCGGTATGGAAAAGTTGCGGCTGAAAAGTGAGCGTTAGACCCTTTTTTGACTGACTCCAAATACCGGCGGTAGCCTAAAACCAGCGTTAGGAGCCTCTAACGCTGGTTTTCACGGCTACCGCCAAACTCCAAATCTAGGCCTTAGGGTTTATTTTATAGGTAAGTATTTAAATAGGAATAATTTATTTAATAATAGTCATTTTATTTAGATTTATTTTAAATTATATTTAAGTTAGGGGGGGTTAGACTTAGGGTTAGACTTAGATTTAGGGTTTAATAACTTTAATATAGTGGCAGCGACATTGGGGGCAGCAGATTAGGGGTAATAAATATAATGTAGGGTTCGGCGATGTTGGGGGCAGCAGATTAGGGGTTAATATATATATAATGTAGGTGGCGGCGGTGTCTGGAGTGGCAGATTAGGGGTTAATAATATAATGTAGGTGGCAACGATATCGGGGTGGCAGATTAGGGGTTAATAAGTGTAAGATTAGGGGTGTTTAGACTCGGGGTTCATGTTAGGGTGTTAGGTGTAGACATAACTTTTCTTTCCCCATAGGAATCAATGGGGCTGCGTTAGTAGCTGAACACTGCTCTTTTGCAGGTGTGTGGTTTTTTTTCAGCCTGCTCTCCCACATTGATTCCTATGGGGAAATCGTGCACGAGCACATTTAGCCAGCTCACCGCTAACGTAAGCAGCGCTGGTATTGAGGTGAGATGTGGAGCTAAATTCTGCTCTACGCTCACCTTTTTTGCGGCTAACGCCGGGTTTAAAAAAAAACTTAATACCAGCGTTGTCTGTAGGTGAGCGGTGAGGGAAAACTGTTCATTAGCACCACACCCCTGTTATCACAAAACTTGTAATCTAGGTGATAGTTAATTCGTACACAAAAAAATTCAAAACCCAGAACAAGGGCCTAACGATTTTTGCAAAGCTAAATATAAAATGCAAAAGGATAAAACACCTGAAGTAATACCTCAATCAAACAATAACTAAACAGGGATCCAGAGACAAATACCTAGTAGGCATACCTCATAACAAAAAAAGGGAAGCCTGAGGAATCAAACATACATTCAAAAGAAGCACTGTCACACCATGAAAAAGGCCTCACAAGCCCTAGCATTGGTTACACTGGTCTGCTGGCCCCGCAGACATAACATCCTCATTCAGATTCATCACTGCGATGGCAGCCAAGAAGGGGGCTAAGTTGGACAAACACAATAAACCTCCATCTCTTGCACCCTCTGTGTCCACCTTTTTCCAGACACCAGAGCAGGCCGCGCCAGACAAAGTACAGTCTCAAGAGACACCTTCAACAGACACCTCCCCAGATATGCCTGTAAGTCAACATGATCCATTGTTAACTATGCAATCAAAAATAGCAGGATTGCCTTCCAAAATGGATCTCTAATCATTAAAGTTTTTTTTTTATAAATGAAGAATTAAGAGACCGTAAAAAGGACTTGAATGAACTTGGATATAGAATTTATTACCTGGACAACGGCCAAGACAACCTAAATAATTTACACCTAGATTCCGAGTTTTGTGTTACAGTTTTAACGCTGAAAAATGGCCATTTCAGCATAAAAACAGTAATGCAGCCATTACAAGTCTTGTTGGTATAGCTATACCACAAGCATTTTAGCCTGTAACGCAACATCAATCCCGCACTCAAAAAATTAAATTTTTGCATGGGACTTCCATAGCGCCAGTAATACAGGTTGTGCAGTGAGGCTAAAATGATTATGTTCCAGCCTATACCGACATGATCTGTTCCGCTATCTGAAAGCAGTAGTTATGAGTTTTGCGCAACAAAATGTTTCACAAGACTCATAACTAAAATGTTACAAAGTATGCTAACACCAATAAACTACCTATTAACCCCGCATCGCAAAAACTATAATAAAGTTATTAACTACTAATGTGCTGCTCCCGACATCGCCGCCACTAATAAAAGTTATTAGCTCTTATTCCGCCGCTCCCCAATATCGCCACCACTATAAAAAAGTTACTAACCCCTATTCCTCCGCATCCCAACATCGCCGACACTATAATAAAGCTGAATGCCCTTTTAAGGGCAATGTAAAAGAGCTGAATGCTCTTTTAAGGGCAATGCCCATACAAATGCCCTTTTCAGGGCAATGGGAAGTTTTGGTTTTAGTTAGAGTTAGGTTTTTTATTTTGGGGGGTTGGGTGGGTGGTGGGTTTTACTCTTTTGGGGGTCTTTGTATTTTTACAGGTAAAAAAGTTGATTTCTTTAGGGCAATGCCTTAAAAAAGGCCCTTTTAAGGGCTATTGGCAGTTTATTGTATGCTAGCGTTTTTTTTCTATTTTGGGGTGTGCTTTTTTCTTTTTATAGGGCAATTAGATTAGGTGTAATTGTTTTTATTTTGGATAATTTTGTTTGTTGATTTTTGTAATTCAGTGTTTGTTATTTTTTGTAATTTAGTATTTTTAATTTTTTATAATTTTAGACAACTTTTTTTAGTAGTGTTAGGTTTTTTTTTAATGTGTAATTTAGTTTATTTAAATGGTAGTTATTTTAATTTTAGTATAATAGTTGTTACTTGTTAGTTTAAACTTTTTTATTTTTTTATTTCACAGGTAAGTTTTTATTTATTTTAAGATAGGGATATTGTATTTTCAATATAAAGTTAGGGGGTTGTTAGGTTTAGGGGTTAATCGTTTAATTTCGTTTTTTGTGATGTGGGGGCTGGCAGTTTAGGGGTTAATAGGTTTATTTAGTGGCGCTGATATAGGAGGCCAGAGATTTAGGGGTGAATAACTTTATTTAGTAGCTGCGATGTCGGGGATCTGTCGAATAGGGGTTAATAGCTTTATTAAAGTGTCAGAACTGTTGGGGTGCGGGGAATAGGGGTTAATAACTTAATTATAGTGGCGGCAATGTCGGGAGTGGCAGAATAGGGGTTAATAACTTTATTTCAGTGTAGGCGATGTCAGGGGCAGCAGATTAGGGGTGTTAAGACTTGGGGTTTCTGTCAGGGTGTTAGGTTTAAACGTAACTTTTTTTTCCCCATAGACATCAATGGGGCTGCGTTAGGGAGCTTTTCATTCCACGCTTCAGTTGTTAGTTTTTTTTCTAACACTCTCTCCCCATTAATGTCTATGGGGAAAGTGTGCACGAGCACATATTCTCAGCCCTTGGATTTTGTGCGGTATGGAGCTTAATGCCACCATATCACACGCACAAGGCGGCTTTTCAGAAACTTGTAATGGCAGTGCTATGGAGGGTGAAATAACGCAACTTTTGTTGCATTTGTTTCACATCCTCTATAGCACAAAACTCGTAATCTAGGCGTTTGTTAGCTCCAACACACAGCAACTGTCTATTCAGGACTCAATTATACAAAACCTACAAGAAAATATTGAGGACCTTGACAACAGAGGGGGGGGAGAAATAATCTCAGGATAAGGGGAATCCCAGAAGAGATCACAAAAGAGCAACTCAAACCCTATGTGAATGAGCTATTTCACTTCCTAACACCCCTCTTACCACCTCTTCTGAATGAAGATATAGAAAGAATCCACAGGGCCTTATAACCTACTATGAAACCCCTGGCTCTACCTAGAGATGTTATTTTAAGGTTCCTAAAATATACCATAAAAGAATAAATCTGGCAGGCCCCCAGAAATAGGCAAACCACCTTATTCCAAAGTCACAATCTTCAAATATATCAGGTTCTAAGCCCACAAATGATCCAAAGAAGAAAAGAAGTAAGATTAATCACTAAAACACTATAAGAGAATAATATTCAATATTGTTGGGGCTTTCCTTTCAGCCTCATCATCACCCATAATGGATCTCAAATGGTTTACAAGAACTTTAATGATCTGAACTCCCTGGCAAAAAACCTAAACATCTCATTCGACCCACCCCCGTAAAAATTTTTTATTGAACTATCATCTCCACCTGTAGAACTGGTTAATGAACTCCCTAAAGATCAACGCCCTCAATGGAACAAAGTCCGAAAAGGCACAAAATGGGACCCTCTTCTTCAATGGACACATAAGCCCAGCAGTCACAGACATCTTCTTAGAATATAGACTGGATAAAAGTAGTGGTATGATGCACAATGTCCTATGTATTTGAACTGTATGGTTTTATATACAAAATTAATATTACCTTTAACAATATACATAACTCCTTACCATAAATACTATGCCCCCTCTGACATACAATCACAACACATAAACCAGCAATACTACATAATATATCAGAAAAACCTGCTATACCATACACCCTCCAGTATAAAATGTTGGGAAAAAAAATAAATTGGACTCCCCTTTACCCTTAAGGAAATCCAAAATGCAATTTCATCTTTCCCCTCAGGTAAAGCTCCAGGCCCAGATGGGTTTGGAAATGCATGCTCAACATCCTAGCTCCCCATCTTCTAACCTATTTTCAAGACATATACAATAATAAATCCTTCCCCCCTCTGCCCTCCAAGCCCACATAACAGTTATTCCCAACCCAAATAAACCTACAGATCAAATCCCTAACTATAGTCTGATTTCATTGTTGAACTCGGGCGTTAAGATATTTGCAAAAATTATAGCAAACAGACTTAATTTAATTCTACCACCAATAATCCATCAGGACCAAGTAAGCTTCGTCCCCAAAAGAGAAGTGAAAGACACTACTGTGCGCAATCTCCACCTAATTTGGCCTGCTAGGGAACAGAAAATGCCGACTGTATGGGTTTCTAACAATGCAGAAAAAGCATTTGACCGGGTTAGCTGGTCCTTCCAAAAAGCAACACAACAGACATCCAACATAGAAAATACCATGTTACATAGAATCTTTGCATTATACGACTCTCCTAGTGCCCGTATTTCCCTTAACAGCATTTTATCCCCTTCCTTTGATATTACTAATGGAACTAGACAGGGCTGCCCCTTATCACCCTTGTTATTCGTTTGTTTACTAGAAACACTAGCTACTAAAATCAGAAAAAAATGAAGAAATATCAGATATAGTAATTGGAGACAGGGATCAATCCCCTCTTTTAAATGAAATGGATCAATTTAACAAACTCACAAATTTCTTGATTAACCAAACAAAATCTGAGATTCTTGGAGTCTCCCTCGCTCCACACATAGAAAACCAGATTAAAACAACTGCCCATTTAGATGGAGCAGAACTCATTAAAATACCTAGAGGATCTTGAAAAGGTGTATAAATTAAACTACATCCTGATAAAGATAGCGTTAACACGTGGCCTGTCCTTGTGGCACACCAAAAATCTTACATGGATGGGCCGGATAAACACCATCAAAATTAATGCTTTTCCCAGACTCCTTTATATTCTACAAACACTTCCTATTTCCCTCCCACCCAGATACACAACACAGGTCCAACAAATATATTTAGCTCATTCATATGGAAGGCAAAAAAAACCAGAATTAACAAACGTATCATGATGGATTCTAAAAACCAAGGTGGATTGAGTTTTCCTTTTATAGAATCTTACGGAACAGTCATATTCCTCCAGCGCATTCTGGATTGGAGAATTCATAAAACCCAGAAGTATTGGATCTAATTAGAAGAAAATTTAAATCCAGGGGTAAATTAAGCAACTCTGTGCTGGCACCCATACTTCACTCAAATAAACAAACTCATTCCAACCCCATTACTAAAGAAATAACCCAACAGTGGGAAATATTAAATAGAAGACATACGTATATATCTTCAAGACCATCCCCACTAACATCCCTAATACACAACAACACGGTTTCACTTACTAACCTAGGGATATGTATAGATCCAAACACTTTAATCAGAGATATAGGTATCCACCAGCTATCAAATGACGAAGCCATATACTTACAAAAACAACTTCAGGAGAGAGGATTTGCCTGGGCTCACCACTGGTTCACATATAGAAGAACACATCACTACCTAACAATGCATAAATACAGTAACAACATGATATCAGACCTCTTACTAATTTAGAAAAATTATACACAAATAATTATACAGGCATATACTTACCAAACTTCATAGAGTCCTGGGAGAGAGAATTAGGGGTCATTATACTCCCTCAAACAGCTATCAAGATATTTGGTAATACCAAATCATCCTCTTTCTAATTATAAAATTCTTCACAACTGGTACCTTACCCCTAGGAGACTGCACAAGCTATACCCTACATCTCGTAAGTGCTGCTGGAGATGAAGACATGTAGAAAGTGAGATGGGACACATGTGGTGGTGGTGTTGCCAGATTAATCAATACTGTCAGGATATAATTAAGGAGGGTGAAGAAATCTTCCAGATTACTATTCTCCTAGACCCCCTAGTGTGGCTAAATATATTAAACTACCCTCCAAAAACTATAAACCCTGATTTAGAATAATGACAAACAGCATAAAAGTCCTCATTGCCATGAATTGGAAATCAGACACGGATCCTAACCCAAAATGGAGAAATGGGATCGCGCTGAAAAACAGCTATGAGTCTTAAAGAATATAATGTAAAATTTACTTTATGTTACAAAGTATTTATATAATCTTAATAAGGTCCCTAATTAGGGTTCTCATATTTTGGGAACCTGCAATTTCACTAACAATATTGATAGTGGATTTAGACCTAAAAATGTGTTTCTTTGTCTTTAGTTGTGTTTCTTTGTCTTTAGCTGTTAATTGCTGTTAGTGATAAATGATTTACTGATCTGATTACCTTCACTATTATGGATGCCCTATGTGTTTACAAGGTAGCACAAATAAAAGATTTCTTTATAATGATTTCTTAAAGAATTATATAATTTATTCCTGCACAGAAAAAAATCCTTCTAATAAAATATATATATATATATATATATATATATATATATATATATATATATATATATATATATATATATATATATATCAATCATAACAAATTGATGCCGGCATCTGAATACATTTGAATCATTATTTAAAACATTTTAAAATAGTACAAGTATAGTATATCTAACAAATCTTTGGAATATATTGCTCCACTTTTTATAAAGTAACGAGCTTACAATTGTAAGTCTATATTGGAAACAGTTTGTTATTTTGTTTCTCAGAGATCTATCACGTGAGATGTATCATGTGATCGTTCCTGTATATCTCTTATAGTATTATACACCAGATTTCTTGTAGTATATATTATACTTTAAGCTTGTATTTTTATATGTTTACAAACATCCAGTAATATAAAACTATAAAATTGTATTTTCATATGTTTACAAACATCCTGTAATATAAAAAAACTATAAAATCAATAGCCTCTTTATCTTATACACATAATTATCACAGTACTATATAATCTTTACCGCATTTTCTGTTATTCTCTAATGGCGGTATTCTATTATAGAAGTCTGTTATTTGGGGTAACCTTAATAGAATGTTCGTGTCCAAAGCTCCTCAGTCCAAATATGTGACCGGCCGGTCAGTGATTGTGAAATAACTCCGTTGTTTGCTTCTTTTTTCTTCTGAGCTGTACTGCTCTAGGTATTATATCCGGGTTGAACTGTGGTACTTGAAGTTTTTTGAAATGTTGGTTGATAGACTTTTCTTACTGTTACCCTTAGCTTGGTGATTGAGGCTGGAACGATTACTGGGTCCTGGGACAGGAATTACACATATGGAGTCTGCTCCTATCTTAGGGATGCAGCTCAATGTACCTGTCCTAACCAGCTCGAACAACAGAAATTACCTCTCACTAGCTGGGTTCAAATTTCCGTGGACGTCGGGTATCTGTAAGCAATCTCTACGCTTTCCAGCCTGGGGCCTTTATCAAGATGCTTGTGTGCTGTTCAGTCCGACTTTAAATAGCGTGTTCTTCCTCCTGATTGGATCTTCTTTTTAACCAATAGAGATCTGTTTCTCTTCATTGACACTTATTTCTTTGTTTTCTTATCGTGACTCTGTTAAGGATATGATCTTATCTGTTTACATATCATTTATTTTGCTTTTCCACTGTGATAATTCTGATATGTTATATAGGAGAGGGAAAAAAATTTGGAGAAAAAGTGGGGATTGTCTAATTGTAATAGTGGGGATTCGTCTCCTAATGTTATTGCGAAAACTTTTTTCTGTGCAATTATTTATTAGAGAATAGTCATAGTATGTGTGTTTTCTTATAGGTGAAATATATTTGTGACATTATTTTCTTCAAAAATTGTGATTCAAACTTTTGTGTCTTATGTAAAAATGTATTCTAATATATTTAAGTGAAAATTATTTCCTATTAATTACTAACTTATACCATTAAACATTTGTGTGGTATTTCTTCTGAGTGGATCTCCTTTATGTGTGAGGTTTTATGTGAACTATCTTCTAACTTGTAATTAGAATTGGTTACTTTTGAGTGTTGGGGTGATCTTACTTTACCTATGTGTTTAAAGTGTAAATTTTAATAGAAAGATATTCTGCATGTTTCTATTATATCTTCTAACTTGTAATTATGAATGGTTAATTTTAGGTGTTGGGGTGATCCTACTTTATCTCGGTGTTTAAAGTGTAAATTTTAATGGGAAGATATTTTGCGTGTTTATATTATATCAATTGTTTCTTTTTTATTTTGACTAATATATGTATTAGTAACCGCAACTATGAGAACCCTTCATGGGACCTTTTCAAGGGGATAAAAAATTATTCTATAAAAATTGATTATTGAATTTTGAAAATGTATGTGAACTATCTTCTAACTTATAATTAAGAGTGGTTAGTTTTAAGTGATAACGTGATCCTATTTTTCTATGTGTTTAAAATGTGGGTTTTAATGAAAAAACATTTTTGTGTATCTGAACCTGTATATATCATCCATGTTTTTGTCTTATCATCAGAGTTATAGTAGTGTGTTTAGATCCATTTCTGAATTTAACCCAAATGGGTGTAATGTTTTAAAATTGAATATACATTCTGCTTCTTTTTTGTGGAGGAGTGTGTTCATATTCCCCCTCGTACTCCTAGTTGTAATTTTTTGGTACCCCAATATTTAAAATCATTTAAATTGCTGGAGTGTTTCTCTTTAAAATGGGAATATAGAACTGTTTCTGTTGATTCATGCTCTATTTTTGAGATGTGTTCCTGTATCCTATCTTTTAACATTCTGCTCGTTTGTCCAAAGTATAATAGGAACGATCACATTATACATCTCACGTGATAGATCTCTGAGAAACAAAATAACAAACTGTTTCCAATATAGACTTACAATTGTAAGCTTGTTACTTTATAAAAAGTGGAGCAATATATTCCAAAGATTTGTTAGATATACTATACTTGTACTATTTTAAAAGGTTTTAAATAATGATTCAAATGTATTCAGATGCCGGCATCAATTTGTTATGATTGATATATATATATTTTATTAGAAGGATTTTTTTCTGTGCAGGAATAAATTATATAATTCTTTAAGAAATCATTATAAAGAAATCTTTTATTTGTGCTACCTTGTAAACACATAGGGCATCCATAATAGTGAAGGTAATCAGATCAGTAAATCATTTATCACTAACAGCAATTAACAGCTAAAGACAAAGAAACACAACTAAAGACAAAGAAACACATTTTTAGGTCTAAATCCACTATCAATATTGTTAGAGAAATTGCAGGTTCCCAAAATATGAGAACCCTAATTAGGGACCTTATTAAGATTATATAAATACTTTGTACATTATATTCTTTAAGACTCATAGCTGTTTTTCAGTGCTATCCCATTTCTCCATTTTTGTTTCTACTTTCTAAGGTGATATTTTTCCGAGGTTATACCACCTTTGGGATCAGCTAAGAGTCAGAGTGTTGTATCTTTATATTACTTTTTCTTTTTTACTACAGATCCTAACCCAACCATTTGGAGACACAAGGTCACAGACTTAAAAAGAACTAGAAGAATATAAATCCTATAGATCAGACACAAGGTATTATTTTATTGAATCACAAGCCCTCTAGGAACAATATCTGAAACAACACTCTAAGGTTAGACATATTTAGACTAAGCACTCACTTTTATCAGGGTTAACATGTTACGTTACCTAGACTTTAACAAGATAAAAAATTTTTAAAAAAATTATCACGGAACAGAATGGACACACTCAAACAAGACAACATATATGCTTGATAATGATAGCACATACCCAACAGACAGATCATTTGTTCTTATACACACTTCAACTAATAAAATGAGACACTTTAATTACAGTATACAGGTTTCATTGTTAAAGTTTATTTAGAAATTGTAAAACTGAGAACCTTTGTATCACAGAAAACATGTCAAGATCAATACAGCATTGATATTTTATTGTATCGAAAAATGTAATATATAAAGATTCTCAATAAAAAGATGTTGAAAAAAAATAAAAATAAATAAATAATCACAGGACTCTTATCCTTTGTCTTTGACGGATAACGTCTTGCCTCTTCTGTAGAGCAAAATGTTGTTTATGAAGCCTAAGTACTAGTATAGTTGTTGCAACTATAAATAGTACTTCCATTCTCAAATTCATAAAAGTTATGAGATTCTTTTTTTCTTGTCAGACTTATATACATAGAGACTTCAAGACTGTCTATTGCTATTTAAGGTAATTGCAAGAAAACTGGTGCTGAAAAAACAATTCTGTATTTTCTAGCTGTGAAATTTTAATATATTTTTATATAGGGCAACTGATTTCATAAAGACATCCAAAGTATTGTTTTCTATGGTGTTCACTAGAAAGGTGAAGAATACACATTTGCTATCTGGGAAGATTGTTAGGCGGGAGTAAGAGACAAAGTGGTGTGATAACTTAGAAAATGGATTTAGCTTTGTACGGGTAGAAAATAGATTAAACAGTTGTAAATCCACATCATAATTTAAATCTGGTGCCAGGGGAAAAACATTGTTTTGTATAGGGTTCATCCTTGATAAATCTGAGATCTGGATTACATTATTATTATTATCGGTTATTTGTAGAGCGCCAACAGATTCCGCAGCGCTATAAACAAAAGGGGGAGTACAACAAAACAATTATAGGGTAGAGGGCCCTGCCAAGAGTTGCACTGTTGTAGTCAGCTCTTAAGAAGGTGATCTACAAACAGCTGGACTTTTAGGCTTACATGCTAAGAGGGTTCAGGGGATTGCAGTGGAGGAGAGGAACTAGTATTAGGAAGGGTTAGCGTAGGTTGTATGCGTCCCTGAACAGTAGAGTCTTTAGGGAGCACTTGAAGCTTTTAAAACTAGAAGAGAGTCTTGTGGAGCGAGGCAGAGAGTTCCACAAGATGGGAGCCAGTCTGGAGAAGTCCTGTAAACGGGAGTGTGATGAGGTGACAAGAGAGGAGGAGAGTAGGAGGTCATGAGCAGAGCGAAGGGGACGGGAGGGAGAGTATCTGGAGACAAGGTCTGAGATGTAGGGGGGAGCAGTGCAGTTGAGGGCTTTGTATGTAAGAGTGAGAGTTTTGTGTTTGATCCTAGAGGCAAGAGGAAGCCAGTGAAGGGATTGGCAGAGAGGCGCAGCAGATGAAGAGCGACGTGTAAGGAAGATGAGTCTGGCAGAGGCATTCATTATGGATTGTAAAGGAGCTAGACGGCAGGTGGGGAGACCAGAGAGGACAGAGTTGCAGTAATCAAGGCGGGAAAGAATGAGAGAGTGGATTAAAATCTTAGTTGTGTCTTGTGTAAGGAAGTGTCTAATTTTAGAGATGTTTTTAAGGTGGAAGCGGCAGGCTGTAGCCAAGGACTGAATGTGAGGAGTGAAGGAGAGATCTGAGTAAAATGTGACCCCGAGACATCGGGCATGCGAGGTAGGGGTAATGATGGAGTTGTCGACAGTTATAGAGATATTAGGGGTGGAGATTTTGGAAGAAGGGGGGAAAATGAGGAGCTCAGTTTTGGAGAGATTTAGCTTGAGGTAGTGAGAGGACATCCAGGAAGAGATGTGAGAAAGACAGTTAGTGACACGGGTTAGCAAGGAAGGAGATAGTTCTGGTGCAGAGAAGTAGATTTGGGTGTCATCGGCATACAAATGATATTGGAAACCGTGGGATTACATGCTTACTTTGATGCAGGGACACAGGTGGCTTGCTAGTTGGGGCTTCAATAAATAGATTCCAAATGTAGGGACATAAAACCCCCCAAAATTATATCATGATTCAGATAGAACATACAATTTTAAATTACTTTCCAATTTACTATCCTTTGTTGAAAAGCAGGATGGTAAGTTCAAGATTGTGCATGTGTCTGTCACACTATATTGCAGCAGTTTTGCTGACAAGTGCACGCTACCTATGTAGAAATATTTAGAATAAAGCATAACGTGAGAACTAAGTGTCGGCTAGATTACGAGTTTTGGGGTACAGCTATACTGCTAAAAAATTGGCCATTGCGCATGGAATGGCCGGTATATTAGGAGTCGCGGCGGTATAGCTGTAATGCAAGCATTTTAGCCTGTAACGCAACGTCCATTCCGCACTCAAAAAAATTACGTTTGAAGGCGGGATTTTCATAGCGCCCGTATTACAGGTTGTGCATTCAGGCTAAAATGCTTGCATTACAGCCTATACCAACACGACCCATTCCGCCATCTGAGGGCAGTAGTTATGGATTTTGTGTAACAAAAATGTTTTAAAAAACTGATAACTAAACTGTTACAAAGTACACTAAATCGCCACCCTCCCGCATCACAACTATTAAATAAATGTATTAACCCCTAAGCTGCCACCCGCCAACATCACCAACAGTATTTAAATATATTAATATATTGTATGGCCATTGCCCTTAAAAGGGCATTCAGTTCTTTTGCTGCCCTTAAAGGGGCATTCAGCTCTTTTACAATAGACCAAAGCCCTAATCTAAAAAAAAAACAACACCCAAAAAAAAGGGAAAAAAAAAACATCTGCTCATGGTTCCTGAAGTCCGGATATCCATCTTCATCCAGGCGGCGAGAAGTCTTCATCCAGGCGGCGAAACTTTCATCCATCTCAGGGACGTCTTCTATCTTTATCCGGTAGCGTGGAGCGGAGCTATCCTGGGCAACATCCTGCACTGAATGTCCTTTTTATACATTCACAGCTGTACACGGAAGTTGAATGCAAGGTAGCCATTTCAAAGTGGCATACCTTGCATTCCTATTGGCTGATATTGACAATGAAAAAAAGCTAAATACCCTTTTAAGGGCAATGCCCATACAAATGCCCCTTTAGGGGCAATGGGTAGACAAGGTTTTTTTTTTAGAGTTAGGTTTTGTATTTTGGGGGGTTGGGTGCGTGGTGGGTTTTACTTGTATTTTTTTACAGGTAAAAGAGCTGTTTAATAGACATGTGCAATTCGTTTTGGCTGAATTTCATTTTCAGACTAATTTTGGCTGATTCGGAGATTCAAATGAATCCGAATTTCCGAATCGGCACCATAACTAAAATCCCAAAAAATTCAGAAAATGAATAAATCAGTTCCAGAATTTTCAGAACCATTTTTTATTCATATTCGGAATTTTTAATTGTTCTAATCTAAACTGCAGTTCCCCGACATCGCTGACACTAACTAAACCTATTAACCCCTAAACCGCAATTCCCAAACATCTCGAACACTAACTAAACCTATGAACCACTAAACCGCTGTTTGCAAACATCGGCAACACTAACTAAACCTATTAACCCCTAAACCACAGTTCCCCGACATCGCCAAAACTAACTAAAGCACTAAAACAAAAATAAATCAGCGCTATTTCACAAGAAGACAATAGGCAATAAATTTGGTCTATTGGCAAATGAGTAATATATGACAATATATAACAATAAATGACACTATAAAGCTCCATCTATTAAAGGGAAATAGTCCAATATTACCCCTGTTGTCCGGAATAAAAGTTCTGTAAAAGTAGTTCAAGTGAAATCACTTATCCTCTATCAGCACAGTCAATGCAGCTTCCGTTGATCGGTATTTCCATAGACCAGAGGAGATCACTAGAAATTTAATAGGAAAGTGCAAATACTGCTGAATAGATTTATTCATAAAACAAAAGTGCAGTAATACATAAGCACTTACATTAAAATATAAGAATATAAGACGTTCAAAATCCACAATGGGTACAGTTCGCTAGCATGACAGATAGCTAGGCTCCAGGTCTCCCTAAGAACTGATCATCACAGGTCTTATCCTCGCCGACCACAAGTAAATTGGTGTGTGATGTCACTTCCGGACGGAGGGTCCTCCAGCAAGAGGGTGAATCTCAGTTCCTGTAGCCGTGTGTCACATCAGCTGTTTCTTCCTGATTAGAACAGCCAATAGGATTTAAGCAGCTCTCATTCCTATTGGCTGATTTAATTTTTTCAGTCAATAGAAATGCAATGGTACCCCAATATAAAAAGGGTACCTTGCATTCAATCTTCAGTGTTGATCGCATGAAGAAGACCTCCACGATGGACCAATTGAACTCCGCTGGACCTCCGCCTCTGCGCATCCACCGACCGCTCCTCCTCCGCTGGGATGAAGATAGAAGATGCCGGTCCTGCGATGCATACAGATGGAGCCGCCTGGATGAAGATGATTTGATGCTGGGATGAAGATCTTTTGCAGGTTTTTAGCAACTGTGAGTACCGATTTTGGGGTTAGTGTTAGGTATGTTTTAAATTTTGGGGTGTGTTTTTTTCTAGATTAAGTTTTTTTTTTTTTTAAATGGGCCAAAAAGAAGCTAATTTACCTTTTAAGGGCAGTGAAAGAACTGAATGCCCTTTTAAGGGCAATTCCCATACAAATGCCCTTTTCAGGGCAATGGGTAGGTTAGGTTTGTTTTATTTAGTTTTTTTTAATTTTGTGGGTTTGGGGGGTTGGTAATGTTAGGGGGTGTTTGTTGTAATTATTTTAACAAAAGAGCTGTTAACTTTAGGGCAATGCCCTACAGAATGCATTTTTAAGGGCTATTGGCATTTTATTTTAAATTAGTGATTTTTAATTGTGGGGTGTTTTTTTAAATGGGGTATTAGAAAAGAAATAATTGTTATTATTTTGGATCATTTTGTTTGTCTTTTTTTGTAATGGTATTTTTTTTTTTTTAAATATTAGGCATTTTTTTTATTTTTAATGGCCTGAAAAAGAGATGAATGCCCTTTTAAGGGCAATGCCCCCACAAATGCCCTTTTGGGAAATGGGGAGATTAGGTTTATTTTTATTTTGTGGGTTTGGGGGGTGGGGGTTTTTAATTTTAGAGGGTGTTTATTTTTATTTCTTTGAAAAAGAGCTGTTAACTTTAGTGCAATGCCCTACAAAAGGTTCATTTAATTGCCCTTGATAGTTTATTATAGAATAGGGTTTTTTGGTTTTGGGATGTATTTTTTTTTTTTAACTGGGGTATTAGAATATGAATATTTTTAATTGTTTTGGATAATCTCGTTTTTTATTTTTTGTAATGGTAGTTTTTAATTTCTTTGTAATTTTAGTGTTTATTATTTTTTGTAATTGTAGTTTTAATTTTTTAGTAATCTTAGTTTTTTTTTATTTTCAGTAATGTTAGTTTTTTTATATTCAGTAATGTTTGGTTTTATTATTGTAAGCTTAGGTTTTATTTTTATATCACAGCTAAGTTTGTATTTATTTTTAAATAAGTAGTTAGTTAATAATTGTAACTTTAATTTAGGTCTATTTTAATTATGTTAAAGTTAGGGGGTGTTAGATTTAGGGGTTAATATAGTTTATTTTAGGTTGTTGTAATGTGGGGGGTGGCAGTTAAGGGGTTTATTTAGTGTTTTAGTTAGTGTTGGCGATGTGGGTGTATAGGGGTTTAGGGGTTAATAGGTTTAGTTAGTGTTGGCGATGTGGGGAACTGTGGTTTATGGGTTAATATGTTTAGTTAGTGTCAGCGATGTTGGAGATTTGCGGTTTAGGGGTTAATAGGTATAGATAGTTTGGTGATATTTGGGAATGTCGGTTTAGGTGTTACTAGGTTTATTTAGTGTTTTAGTTAGTGTCAGCGATGTCGGGGAACTGCTGTTTAGGGTTTAATAGGTTTAGTAAGTGTTGGCGATGTTGGAGAACTGCGGTTTAGGGGTTAATAGGTTTAGATAGTGTCGATGATGTTGGGGAACCGCGGTTTAGGGGTTAATAGGTTTAGTTAATGTTGGATATGTGGGGGGCGGCAGGTTAGGGGTTAATAGGTTTAGATAGTGTTGGTGATCTGGAGGGAAGGCGGTTTAGAGGTTAATAGCTTTATTTAGTGTCGGCGATGTGGGTGGCAGTGGCAGTTTTAAATCATTTTGTTTCGGCAATAGGAGGCATATTAGTTATGTTTAGTTAAATCATTTTTTTAGATCCTTTTGTTTTTTTGTATCCATTCTTTATTCATATGCATTATTCTATTCTAAACTTTAGAATAGAATAATGAAGATGAATAAAGAATGGATTCAAAATAACAAACGGATATGAAAAAGTGATTTTTTTTAAAATAGTTTTTTATTGAAAGTTTTTACAATGTCATACAACGAACCAATACAAAGAATAGTATACATGATGTCAGTCAAAATACAGACAAGAACAGAACCTTTTCGTATATGAGTGTACATGGTGACGATCAAGATACAGATAATAATCAAACCTTTTGAATATAGATCATAAATAGCCATGTAGATGTTTTCAAAGTTCACGTGTATACAAAATAAATCTAAAATACAAACTTTGCGTAACTGGTTCAGATGATATCAAACATATATATCATTTCCAATTAGCAAAAAACCAATGGCACTACTTCTTATATAAATGTTTAGAAAAAGCTCTTCATAACTCCTGTATTTGATAGGTTAATTGTAAACTCTGTCATACAGAGTAAATTAATTTGTGGTGCTGTGTATTATGAAAACTTGAAGCAAATTTATGGTGGATAGTGAAATCCACTAGGGAAGAATACACATATAGCACTCTTGAGCTTTAGGTATATGTCTATAGCAACTAATTGCGATGAGAAAAACTTATTCACAACAATTAATTAATTGGTGATCATAGAGGTAAGAGGAAGGGAGATCATAAAATATAACTTTTTTACATATTAATTTAAAAAGGGGGGGGGAACAAACAATTAAAAACACACACAATATGGACTCATGCGTGAAATAATCTAGTCTATCTGTATATTGAGTGACCCTTTATGATTAGGGAATACGGTTAAGATGACTATAAGAGTCTGGATTGAAGGCGGTAATGGGAAAAGTGGGTTTTCAGATGTACTGGTTGAAAGAATACACGATTATGAGTATAATAGCATGATTTTATGGCAACAGTGTTCAAAATTATTCTGGTTGTGTGTCATAAACTCATATAATTTGGTTTTGCTATCTTAGATTAGACAAGCATACATCCAGTGTCAATCTAGTGTACTTGGTAATTTGACAACCTAGCTAAGATCTAACTTGTATAGATTCGGTCTCTCTGCTGACCTTTGCAGTATGTTTGCTGGTTGACAATATTATTAGTGTGGTGATATAGATTATATATATATATAATCTTTATAAGGTTGATTATAGGAGTAATAGATATATATATTAAAAATATATATCATTGAGTATAATGTCACCACTTTGTTTATTTATTGGTACACTAAATTAGTTGGAACGATAATAATATATGTTAGACTTGCATTACAAGCTTCATAAATGTCTATATATATTAGTTGCATGCACATACAGGGAATATGACTTTAAATGTTGCGGTTTGTGCTCTTAATGAGCCTTACTGCAACTATGTGTTTAACCATCCAAAATATATATGTTTTTATGTATTTGTACCATACTGAAAGTATTTGTATTTGTGTCTGGATATATATATATATAGGCAGCACTCTGTATATTTTATTATATTGATCTCATAGAAATATTTAAGTATGGTTATTGCAACAAAAGTTGTCTATGCAGAATATTTTTGTGTTCAATCTATACAATAATGATGGTATTTTAATTGTATCGAAATCATGGTTTAAATGTCAGATATTATGTTTTTTTACTTCCATATAATTGTAGTTGTTTTATTAAAGAATAGTATCCAACATTTATATTGAGTGAATCTGTTCTGTAAAGAATAAAAACAATGTTGCAAAACAATGTTGAATGTGTGTTTAATTCAACATATAGATGGTTTAAAGTTGTGATTCAAGCTGCAGTTAATATACTTTTGCATTAAGCTAATATAGTCATACTGCTGTGCTAATAAACTTTATATTGAAGTCAAATTGTATTGCAATACATATATTTATTTGTATTGGTGTATGCTTGTTGATGAGTGCCTAATGGATCTGCAGTTCTGTCACTGTTAGTGAAATGCAAGTTACTAAATAAAATGTTTTTTTGGATTTACAAGTGAGGTCAATTGCTTTTTACACTCACAGTCTTAGTTGTGCAGGTGTATAATATTCAATAAGTATGTTGACCTTATGAACTAGAAAATAAAGTTAGTTTACTAATAGCTTGCTATTTAAATATTAACTTGCTATAATTTTTAAGTAATCACCGGAATTGCAGTATATATACTGCTATCTCAGTATTCTGGATATAAATATAGCAACACTATGACTCCATTAGTTGATAACTTTTAGCGTGTAGACATTACGTTGTCAAAAGTAACATTTGTTTGTTTGAGATTATTAAGTAACTCATTCAGATATGTTATTACTTAAACCCAAATGCCCAACTAACAACAGTTTTAAGATTCAAACGCTGCCATTGTAAATTTAGTCAAACGATCTAAGCAGCTGTTTGTAATAATATGTTAAGTCGGTTGATAGTATCAGGTTCTTGTGCGGTCTTTTAACAACGATATAACTAGATTTTTAAATAAATTGTTGTCACAATTGCGGCAAGTTAAAAAATAATAAGAGTTCCCCTTGACTCCTAAGTCCCTAACATGTTTCGCCGGTACACCTGGCTTTTTCAAAGGGTATCGTGAGTATGGCCTTGAGTGAATTTATTTATAGCCTCTCCAAGTATAACTCCACCTCTATAGGAACAACCCAGATGGGCGTGTACAGATAGAATTGTGGGTATTGTAGTTTCATTTCGTTAGGCTGTAATTATAAGGTTGATCGTAAGTTAGTTCAATAATGGATCTCTGTGTATTAAATTGTGTTGTTTTCAGTCTATGGCAACCATTGATTCAGTTTAACTAAGATTCATTGCATTATTGTGAAATACACCTAAATCGATGCATTTACAATTTATATCTCTTGACATGAATAAATTAAATTGAGTTTAGCATATAATTGATGTTAGGACTGCTATGTTATCTTTTCTGGGTATGGTTACTTACTGCAGGCAATGGATACCAGACTGTTCATATTATGATCATATTTTGCGTTCAGTTACAGGTCAGCATGAACCAGAACAAATCCACTGGACACAGGCTCTTGATAAGGCCTACAACACCCTCAAGCAGGCTCTCTGTTCCGCTCCAGCCCTAGGTTTACCCAACTATAACGGTGGTACAGGGTATGCCAGCATGCTTAAGAGCTACAGCAGCATGCGCTATGATGGTGGAGGCGGAACAAACATTGGTACTGTGACATTCGTTGATATTACATACATCACATCAAGTCTTGCAAGTGTTAAATAATCTCACTACACAGCACATGACTGCACAGAGAAGGTCAGGCTATGAAACAATTCTCACATCCACTGCAAAACTCACTATCAAATACATTGCACCCACAGGAGGCCCAGCACCTTTGTTACATGCATTGATTTCTAAATGTCCTTTAGAACACCTTGATGACCACAATTGCATAGACACTGTACACACAGAGACGTCACCATGTCTTGACTTGCAAACAACTCCACTAGAGGAGGGAGAAGTTGTTTTTGTTGATGGGTCATGTTCTAAACCTGCTGATGGTGTTTATCTTACAGGCTTTGCTGTGGTACAGTTACATGACACAGTGGTTACTGCTGGTTCTCTGCCTTTTGTGTCAGCCCAAGCAGCTGAATTGGTAGCCCTAGCTCAGGCATGTAGAGCGTTTGCGATGAAAGATGTGACCATTTACACTGATTCAAGGTATGCGTTTGGAGTTGTGCATGATTTGGGAGTGATTTGGCAGAACAGAGGTTTTGTTGCAGCTGATGGTAAGAGTATCTCACATTCTACACTGGTACAGGAACTCTTAGATGCAATTAAATTACCACATAAGCTAGCAATTGTTAAATGTAAAGCCCACAGTACTGACTCCACTGATGTTAGACTTGGCAATGATTTTGCAGACATCATTGCTAAGGAAGCTGCGCTTCGGGGTCCACCGCACCCTGACTATCTCAGCACTAATACACAGGAACAGTTACACATGGTAATGATTCCTGCCTTAGCATCTGATGTGGATGTGGCGCACCTACAGTTTGGCGCAACTGAAACTGATTTACAGACTTGGATCTCTGCTGGTCTGACCAAAGGCCAAGATGGCCTGTGGTCAGACGAGGAGGGGAGAGTGGGAATACCACAAATTGCCGCACCTTTGTTTATTAGTCATTTTCATGGTTTTGGCCACATAAGTAAACAACAGACCAAGAATCTGATGACATCCAAGTATGTCATTAAAGATCTGTTGCGCATGATTGATAGACAACTGGACAGATGTCTAACTTGTGCCAGAAATAATCCTGGAGGCCTTGTACATGGTAAACTTGAGCATTTACCGCCCCCTGATGGTCCTATGCAGGTATTGCAAATTGATTTCACACACATGCCCACTGCGCGAGGTGGATACAAGTATCTTTTAGTCATTGTTGATCAATTCAGTAAGTGGGTTGAGGCCTTTCCAACCACTCAAGAGAATGCACGTACTGTAGCAAAGATATTGTGCAAGGAAATTATTCCTCGTTTTGGTTGTCCAATACAGATAAACAGTGACAGAGGTACTCCTTTCACTTCACAGATTACACAAATGATTTGTACTATGTTGTCCATTGACTGGAAGTTTCATATTCCTTATCACCCACAGTCATCAGGACAGGTAGAGCGCATGAATAGAACCATTAAAGATAAGTTCAGGAAGGGAACTGGTGGTACATTTACTAATTGGCTTGAACATTTACCTGCAGTATTGGCAGAAATCAGAATGACCCCTAGCACCACTACGGGTTATTCACCTTTTGAAATTCTGATGGGCAGACCTTTTCCAACCCCATGGTGTAAACAAAAAGGTTCTCCTGTGGTAAGGGGAGATATCAATGTTGTAAGGGAAGAATATGTAACTAATCTGATTGAAATATTGAATGGCATCTATGGTGATGTTTCTTCTACTCTCCCTCAGCCTACAGGTATCCCGACACACCCGTTCAAGCCTGGAGATACTGTCTTGGTGAAGCAGCTCCACAAGAATAAGTCGTTGGATCCTCCTTTTGGCCTTCCAACTACAGTGATCGCTGTGACGAGAACCACTGTCCTCACAGAGGAAGCTCCAGTATGGATCCACGTGAACCAGATCAAGAGGGCCCCAGATGACGTCAACCCTGGCCGCTCCATGATTCCATCGAGTATCGAATAGTGTGGTACCTCCTGCCAGCAGTGTTCTTCGCATCTGTGATTGTCATCCTGATCCTGATCTTCAATCCTGGTGCGCCCCTGCACAAACTCAGGCCATTCTCTAGTCCTGGTGCGCTCCGGCACAATGATAATAAAAGTGTAATTGACAATGTCACTAATCCCTTATCCATCCCTCTCACCCGTGATATCAGAGAGTTGCATATGTCGGCATGGGAAACTGACAATGCTTTTGTTAAAGCTGCCACGAACTTATACAAAGTGACTTATCAGACTGATTCTTGTTGGGTTTGTGGCTATGTCCCTCATGGGGGGAAATGGGGTTATCCATTTGTGGATTTTTCCTATTATCGCACACAATTTGACACAAATGATAAATGATGATACTATGTGGAATTTTACACCAATAGTTGACACTGATAAAGGTTTTGAAAAGGATAGAGTACACTTAGTTAATTGCGTAAATCATGGTGTTATTATGTCCCATAATCTTAATGGTACTAGTTTTCACCCCAGTACACTTAGTCAAATGCCTATTACAGTTGCCTTAATCTACAATGCAGCCACACCAGTTAATGCTACACTGTTAAATATATGGGATGGATCTTATCTTTCTTTTGAGTATATTCGTAATTTTACTGCTAAGTACACTGAACCACACAACACAATTCGTAATTGGTTTTGGCATAACAACAGAAATATAGGTAAACAGACAGGTGCTTCTCCAGAAGCTAAGAGGAAAAGATTTCCCTCATGTCCTTCAGTTATTCAGTTACCTTATGGTTATTATTGGCTTTGTGAAAGATGGGCAGTTAAAATTATACCATGTAGCCATCTCTCACCTTGTTATTTGGGTTACATATTCCCAATTAAGTATTCATGACACACTCCCTAATGCTAAACTGCGAACACGTAGAGCTTCTGATTTTACAGTTAAGACTAGTAATGCCGAGATAGCTACTGCATCTTGGTTTCCTACTGCAGCTGTCATGCGATTATATTATAAGCTTAATTTGTTTGCTACACTGGTAGATGCAGCTTTTAATTCTACTGCAGACGCCATAGAGTCCTTAACTATGCGACAAGAGCAGATCGCTCAGACTGCTCTCCAGAATCGTATGGCTTTAGATTATTTGCTAGCCGCAGAAGGAGGAGTATGTAAGCGCATAGGTTCTTCTTGCTGTGTTTTTATCTGGAACAACACTGGTAGAATACACCATGATCTTGATACTTTGCATGACATTCAATCACAAATACGTAAGCAGCCAACAGGTCTCTTTGATGGTATAGATTGGACCTTTGGTCTGGGTTCCTGGCTAGGAGCTCTTGGTATGAAAATTTTAATGGGTTTTGCATTTCTTCTATTTCTGTTTCTTGCTTTCTTTTTCATATATAAGCTTACTGTGTGTTTGATTAATAAGCTTACCAGTACTCATGCTAACCCTCACCATTCTTTTTTCCACAATGTCACCGCTCAGCCATCTCGCTATAAGGTTCTTTATATTCGTTAAGTTGTTTTAGTTTTTATATTATTCTGTTAGAATAAAAGGATGGTATGTTAGGGGTAATATGAACCTGATGGCAGCCATCTTGTTCTTCGCAGCCATCTTGTTCCTCGCAGCCATTTTGTAATGAATAGACTTTATTATACTGGGTTATCATGTAGTGAGAATTATATGCATGTTATGATAGTCTCCTTAGCTGTTCGGCCTTGCCACTGTACCCTGGCCTGACGCCCAGAAATAAGATAGAATAAGATAATGTAAACAAGATGGTTCAGAAACCTTGTTGTCTCCGCAGATGGTAGTTTGTTATGACTCTGTAAGTATTGTTATGAGAAACTCATATTCTAGCTTTTCCATGTATTTTTTGCTCTGTATAACTGTGTAAAATGACGCGGTCCAAACGTGTCATCCCCTTAACCCTATGTGCTGTCTGTGTACACTATAAGACATGATTACACTGTTCAATAAAGAATGAATAGCTTTAGATCATATTACTGCGTGGTCTGAATCTGTTCAGGGAGCTCCTTATCAGATAAATCTGCATCTGCCTCTCGTGGTAACGTAGGCCTCAGGCTTTGGCCTGCGCTGACACCCCCCCCGTGGGATTATACACCTTACAATTGATTTTCTTAATCATGATTTATATGAATTGTAAGTTATGGTATTAGATTTGATATTATCATTAAATACAGGAGTTGATGTGACTCATATAGCCCAATGTGTATTGTTATGTATTTACATGACCATTAAGTTTAGGTTGATTGAATATGTGATACATGAATGTAAATAAAAGTGAATGAGAGTGAATAATAATAATATTATTTGTGAAATGTATGACAAAATAATGAAGTGATAAGTGCTAGTGAAAAATAAACTTAAAAACTGAGATAAAAATAAAAAAGGAAAAAGGAAGAAAAATAATAAAATTAATTAAAGTGCTAACTTTATTTAATATTGGTGCTAATATTGCTGAAATAAATGAATATGTGCCTAATGATAGGTCTTATAAATTTGCAGTTGTGATAAAACGACTCGTGTGTTTTTTGTGTTGTGGTTAGTGCATTTTATTAAGTGTGTAAAGTTGGTGATCATGATTATTATATTGAGGTTATATGATTATCCTGATATCATTTCTTATATCCTGTGTTAAAATTTTGTCTAATATTGTTGACTTAAACTATAGAGCAAATTTCTCAAACGTACCATTCTAATATGATATTATTAGAATTAATGTACGTATAATTCATGGATTACAGTATTTATGTATATTGTGTATTATGGATTCATAATGCACTTGATGTGAGCTTTTCTTTGTTATTATTATTTATAATATCTCTGGTGTTCTTGTATTTTAATGGATTTTGATGGTATTGTTCAATTCATGTGATATTAATTGTTGGTCTATGAATAGACAATCAAATTAATTATTGATATATTGATATTATGTATTTGTAGTGTAATCTTCTGTTTTAATGTTGAGATCTATAGTAAAAGAATGTATTCTTGTATTTTATAGTGTTTGTTCGAGGTTTTATATATAAATCATATCAATTAAAGGTAAACATAAAATATATAATGTGTTTGCCATGAATGGATCAAATATATTCGGATTTATATCTTAATTTAAGCTGATGTTAAGCTTATTACAGAAATGAACTATAGTTGTTTTGTTCATTGAGTCCATCTGGCTGGAATGAATTTAACAAAAAGATCCACTTAGTTTCGGCACGTAGTACATGATCATAGTAAAAAAACTATACATGATCATAGTAAAAAAAAAAGTCCATGGCTCGCGACACTCAATTGGCAAACGCTGTCTCCAAGGCCTATCAGAATTATATAAATAACCTACTAAGGAAATACTGGTATAAATATTGCATAGCTAGACAAGAAAGATATCTGTTTTTTTGTTCAAAAATGATGAATCAGGAGGCTAGAATAAATGCTATATATGGCGGCCGATATGGTAAATCTGTTACATATTTGGCTAGATTAGATAAGTCCAGGAAACAGAAGAATATAATCGAGAATATTATTCTGGAAGGCCAGAACTATACTCAAGCAGCCGACATTAGCAATATTTTTTTAAATTATTATAAGAATATTTATGCTGCCAAATCTATAGATACAGAATCTAGCAAGACTTTTTGGAATAAGATTATCTGCCCACAGATCTCATTAGAACAGGCCAAGCTAATTAATGCCCCCATCTCTCCAGCTGAAGTTATGAAGGCTACAGAGGAAACTGAACTTGGCAAAGCTCCTGGGCCAGATCAAATCCCGGCAGAGTTCTATAGTCTGCTGAAATCGAAAAAATTTTTTATTCTACTTGTTTATTTAACAAATATTTTACTGGGGGAAAATAATGTCTCCACATCAACCATAACCCTTATTCCTAAAAAAGATAAAAATCCAAAAGAGCCTGGGTCTTATAGAACTATTTCCTTGATGAATATAGACTATAAATTATTAACCTCTATAATAGCGAATCGACTTAAGGAATCACTACAAGAAGTTATTCATCAGGATCAATCTGGGTTTATGTGTAATAGGTCCCCTACAAAAATTATTCAAAAGAAATACATGATAATAGAAGACGTTTGGAATAAATTACACAAGGAAAAATTAATACTCCAAGATGATCTTGCTATGGTTGTGGTTGATGCGGAGAAGGCCTTTGACTCTATAATATGGGAACATCTTTATGTGGCCTTGGCAAAGATTGGCTTCCCAGGAAACCTGATAGATTTTATCAAAACTATATACAACTACCCAATTTCTTCTATAGTGGTTAACAATACCCAAACACCTTTCTTTAAATTGGAGAAAGGAACGTGCCAGGGATGCTCACTATCTCCTCTTCTTTTTAAGAAGGCTATACAGTCCTCTTCTTTTTAACCTGGCTATTGAGCCTTTAGCAATTTATCTCAGACAAGAACTAGAGGGAATACATTTTGGGGCCCAGAAATGTGTTTTGTTGCTCTATGCTGATGATTTACTTTTATATTTCAAACAGACCCATAAAAATATACCTATAGTGCTTAGAGCTTTAGATTTATTTAGTGCAATTTCAGGTTACAGGGTGAACACCACAAAATCAGAGATTATATGGATCCATAAAAATAAAGACAGTCTGATGCAACATAACTTAAAAGAGGTTGAGAGTTTTAGATACCTAGGAATTATATTGCATAAAGATCCGAACAGCTGGTATAAACTCAATTTTTCGCCTGTTTTTGCACGCATAAAATCCAAACCACAGCACTGGTCACTGTTTCCAATCTCTCTCTCAGCCAAAGTTATGATGATAAAAACCATTTTGTTCCCCCAGATAATGTATGTTATGAATAATCTCCCTTTATTTATTAAGGGGTTAAGATATTCAAATTTTTAATCAAGTATGCGCTAAGTTTCTCTGGAGTAAGTTGAGGCAGATGCTTGCTATAAAAAAACTATCTCATCATAAGGAGCTCGGTGGCTTAGCTTTTCCAGATATAAAATCATATAATATTGCTATTTTAGCATGATATGGGGTCGATTGGCTCCAATCTTCTGATGTGTTAACTAATATAACTATAGAAGAGAATCTTATCCAACCATTTTCAAGCAAAGCAATTTTACATTGTACCAGCTCACAGCTTCCAGGTAACATCAAGTCGACCATTAGTCTATATAATGTGGTCAAAGCCTGGCAACAACTTTGTAACCGCATTAAGACCAATTTCCATATTTCTGCTTTTTTACCGATCAGAGGAAACTCTGATCTTACCTGGATGTCACTATAGGACATTCAAGGTATGGGCTGATAAAGGGCTTACACAGATAATACAATTCTTTGATGAGAGGCTTAGCATAAGAACTTTTGAGAGTATTGCTAGCGTATTTAATCTTCCCAACAAGAGCTTTTTTGCCTATTTACAGCTACGCCATTTTATAAATAAGAAACTACAGTTAGGAAAGTGGTCAGATTGTTTCGAAGAAATTGGAGATTATATTAATTTATATAAACAATGAAACCATTCGATCTCACTCTTATATAAAATCTTACTGGCAAAGCAAGGTCAATTAAACCTTGAACGATATGTACTATATTGGTCAAAACATTTTGGAGATATTAACTATGATCAAATCAAGAAAGGTATCAAATGGCTGATTGAAGCCCCCTCTGTTCCTCCTGGCATGAATCCCATTTAAAAGTACTTAATAATGCCTATATCTCACCAAGATGGCTAGCCTTATGGACACCGGTAAATGCTGGTCTGTGCTATAAATGCTCTATGGCTGGGGCAGATTTGATTCACTGTTTTTGGTATTGTCCAAAAATAAGGCAATTTTGGCCCCACAAGCTCATCTTTGATGATACCAGCCCAAACCAGTACTCCACCTCCACCTTGCTGGCGTCTGAGTCGGACTGGAGCTCTCTGCCCTTTACCAATCCAGCCACGGGCCCATCCATCTGGCCCATCAAGACTCACTCTCATTTCATCAGTCCATAAAACGTCGTCTTTCAGCCTTTCTTACCTTGGCCATGTCTCTGAGTATTGCACACCTTGTGCTTTTGGGCACTCCAGTGATGTTGCAGCTCTGAAATATGGCCAAACTGGTGGCAAGTGGCATCTTGGCAGCTGCACGCTTGACTTTTCTCAGTTCATGGGCAGTTATTTTGCGCCTTGGTTTTTCCACACGCTTCTTGCGACCCTGTTGACTATTTTGAATGAAAAGCTTGATTGTTCGATGATCATGCTTCAGAAGCTTTGCAATCTTGCTGCATCCCTCTGCAAGATATCTCACTATTTTTTACTTTTCTGAGCTTGTCAAGTCCTTCTTTTGACCCATTTTGCCAAAGGAAAGGAAGTTGCCTAATAATTATGCACACCTGATATAGGGTGTTGATGTCATTAGACCACACCCCTTCTCATTACAGAGATGCACATCACCTAATATGCTTAATTGGTAGTAGGCTTTCGAGCCTATACAGCTTGGAGTAAGACAACATGCATAAAGAGGATGATGTGGTCAAAATACTAATTTGCCTAATAATTCTGCACTCCCTGTATCTCTGCCTCATGAAGGGTCATCCAGAGTGATCAGTGAGCCGTCTTTATGTATAAGTAGCTTTGTTGGGTAACCCCAACGGTATTTAATCCCTCTTTTCCAAAGGGCAACTGTAATTTCTCGGAAAGATGCTCTTTTCTTCATCGTGTATTGGGAGAGGTCTGGGAAGACCTGTATGTGTCTGACCCTTTAGGTAAGGAGCAAGTGTTGAAAGCTGCTTTGATTATTTGCTCTTTATAAGTGAAGTAATGGAACCGCACAATTGTGTCTCGCGGCTTATCGGCTGAAAGATTCCTTCCCCTTGGAAGTCTATGTGCTCTGTCAATGAGTGATTCAGATTGATTTGTAGATGTTTTAAGATGTTTACAGTATTCCAAGATGAAATCTCCAAGTTCGCTGGGTGACACATCCTCCGATATGCCGCGGAACCTAAGATTGTTCCGTCTCGAATAAACTTAGAGATTTGCCACTTTCGCTTCAATAATGTCCACATGGTCCACTATATGTTGTGAGTGAGTGAGCAAGTTTGCCTGTTCTATTGCAAGGTCTTCTTACGTTCGTTCTAGAGCTTCAGTACGTTCACTAATATCTCCAATGTCTCTGCGTAGTTCAGGCACCGAGCCTTGAATAGTTTTAGTGAGGGTCTCTTAAAGATTTTTCATTCTTTCGGTTAAAGTGTCAAATATTGCTGATGCGGTTGTTCCATCCATAGTTGTCATAGAAGCTGTCACCTGTGATGTGTTAGGAATCAGGATCTCAGGTTGGGGGTTCACCCCAGCACTGTAAGAGTTATTATCAGTGAGAATAGCAGCCTTGAAATGATCCTCAAGAGATTTCTTTGGAAGTGAAGCCGACTGTTTCTTTCTATTGCTTTGTGGTATGGTAGTATTAAATAGTCCCGTATGAAATTGTGCTAAGTTCAGAGACTTATAGGTAGCCCCTCGGGTAGACTTGGCTTGGGGGGTTTAAGCCATATTAGCTCTAAAAGAAGACCAATATATAAAAAAGGTGAGGCTGATTTTAAGGAAGATGCAATGGTTTACATATGGTATGAATCAGCTTCTTATCCTGTTTCAGATGATAATTTGCCTCTCCTCAGGAATTATGTCACCACTGGACACTGGAGGTAAAAGGAAAGGGGATATGACCCGCTCTGGACCTAAGAGCGGGAAAGGAGGAGGAACGACACGACTACATAGCCTTGTGGATACTCTTTTCTTTTTCTTTTTTTTTTTTCTTTTCCCTTAAGTAGATTTGAAAGACTAACAGCCAGGTGTCAGAGGTATGGCTAGAGCATATGTATTAGACAGGTAACATGACAGATCACATCATGTGATAAGGGTTGTAGGTCTGCAAACAGTCTCTTTTGAACCCTGTATAGCTATATAGCTTAACTTACTGTCTGATGTCTGTCTAGGGTGCTATGAATTAAAGTGATGTACACTTGCCAGGCCGTGTATAAGAGCCTCCTTTAATGGTGAATTTGTTGGGGGTTACAGTACAGTATAGTATAGTGTATAATCCACAGTACTTAGTCCCAATAGAAGCAGAGACAAATGTGACATATGTTGTAACTCAACGCAGCTGCAAGCGTGTGTTTGAGGGCTGCATGAAACTTTAATATGCTGCGCATTAGTTATGGCAGTTATGGCAATATGGCAGCTCCTCTTTAATAAGAAAGTTTCATCTGGTGCGTGAGTGCGTTATGGTTCACCCTTAATTTGTGAGGTCGACAATTAATCTACGGCCCGAATTTGTGAAGTTTTGTGAAGTCGGCAATCTAACCTTGCTAGTGTTTCAGGGTATTGATCGTACCTGTATGCCTTGCCTCTCCTTGTAGCTGGAGTTGCCATGAGATTGGAATGGCCTGTCAGTGCAGGCACGCTTTTACCTTGTGGTCTGCAGAGTTCAGAAGTGTACTCTTGTCTCCTATGGCACCAATGTTTCCGATGCTACTCACAGATCCGACCCTCTGGAACTCTATCAGAAGTATGGTGTCCTTCTGCTACGTAGCAAAGATCCATGTCCCCTGAAATGTTTTTACCGGAACTTGGTGTTTGTCGGGTTTTGCTCTGACACAGTCCCTAAAAAGTCTCTAATTGAATTAATTTATTAATTCCCAGCAACTGTAAGCTTTAATGCCCTAATAGAAATTTTGGTCTAGGAGCCTCCTGAACGTGCGTCTGGTCCATGTAACTGCTGGCTCCGCTTCCCCCCATGAAACAGTGATTTAACTTAACATAAATATTTCCGAAACAATTTTTTTTTAAACTTAACTAAACTAATTTCCCAAAACGAAATTATTTATTTAACTAATGAAAACAAATCAAAATAAAATTTTTAGCGTTGCACATGTCTACTGTTTAACTTAGGGCAATGCCCTACAAGAGGCCCTTTTAAGGGCTATTGGTAGTTTACTGTAGGCTAGGGGGTGTTTTTATATTTTCATTGGGCTATTAGATTAGGTGTAATGGTTTTTATGTTCTATAATTTAATTTATTTTTTGTAATCTTAGTGTTTTTTTATTTTTCTTAAATTAGTATTTATTATTTTTTGTAATTTTAGATTTTTTACATTTTTTTTCGTAGTGTTATTTTTTTTTAACATTTGTAATTTAGACTTTTTAATTGTTATTTTTTTAAAAATTTTATTAGAATAGTAATGTTAGGTTAATTTATAGTTTAAACTTATTTTTTTTTGTTCCACAGGTAAGTTTTTATTTATATTAAGCTAGATGCATAACTACAGAGCTCCTGACTTTCAGCCCGATATATTGCCATTTTCTAATGTGCAGAAACTATCTTTGAACTATGTAGATCACTTATTAAAGCTGTGACTACTGAAGCATGAAACCAGTACATTTCTTGCATTTTCAGATGCATATCCAGAGAGGGACTTGTATCGCACAGCAGAGGCGCGAGGCACCATCTTGGTTTTTAGAGGCTCTGTTGCACATGCCGTAAGCCTCTCTGCAATCCATATGATCCCTGCTATCTCGGGCATAGCTACTTTCAAGATTCCCCCCCCCCCCCGGTGCGCCGGGGTAAGAAGCATTTTTATCAACTAACTAGAGAACCATCTAACCGCACAAAGCAGCTACATATTGAACTTGGGATTATAAAGCCATGCATATTGATCATGGAAGCATTGAACATATGGGAGCTTAGGATGGACCAGCTCCTGCAAGACCACTTTTCGGAGCTTGGAGGAAGAGATTTGTCAGCTTCTCTTAATAGCACAATCTACTGCAGAACCTCAACAGACAAGCACAGTCCGACCAGCAAAGGAATTGGCTTCTAGGCCTTTGACCACCAAAACAGGCCTGCCTAATATGAAGATCCTCCCTTCCTGCAACCCAATGGCTGATGCAAGCTCCCTGCTCAATCAGGAGCCCAATCCGGAGAACCATGTGACATCAGGAGTCCTGATCGTCATGAAAAGGGAGATCGTATTTCCAGATGATGCCCAAGCAGCATTTAAAGCCGAAGTCAAGAAGTGGAGACAGATCCGTATTGGCCATAGAACACTAGAGGCCCCAAACAGCCATAGAAGCTGTAGCTCTGGAGAAATGGACCGATTGCAGGGAATTAACCCATGGACCTGGCGCTCTTTTTATACAGGGCTGTGCATCCAAGTGAACATTTCCAGATTTCGTCCGCAAGCACACCGTCGAAATCTGGAACCTGCTCAACTCCACCTCCCCAGATGTTGCCTTCCTTACTGAAACCTGGCTGAACCCCACATCAACTCCAGACATCGCCATTCCCAATGGATACAAGCTCTCCCACAAGGACCGCAGCAACCGACCGGGGGGAGGTATCCCCATCATCCACAAACACTCCCTCCAAGTCACAACCAGCTCCGACTACCACTCACCAGGCTTGGAACACCTACACTTCAAGATCCAGGTCAGTCCCAACACTACCCTGCATGGCACCCTCATCTACAGACCTCCTGGACCTCGTCCTGCCTTCTGTGACTCCATCACTGACCTCATCGCACCCCATGCCCTCTCCTCAACAGACTACATCCTCCTCGGTGACCTCAACTTCCACCTAGACAACCCCAATGACCACTGCCAACCTCTTAGAAAACTTTGGAACCATAGGAATAAAGCAACTCGTCAACTCCCCAACACACTTAGCTGGACACACACTCGACCCTATCTTCTCTGCAGGCAACTACATCTCAGTCAACCACATCACCTAACTCCATTGGACCGACCACCATTGCATACATTTTTCCTTCAACAAACCCACCACACACCTCCGGCAGCACCACCCACCCCACAGAAACTGGAACAACATCACCGAAGACCAACTGCACTCCACCCTGAACAAGTGCCCCCAGCTACCTCCACAGATACCAACTCCTCTGACCGCAACCTCCACCACTGGCTCACAGTCTGTGCCAGCACCCTCACCCCTCTCAAGAAACCATCCAACAGCCAACCCACCAACAAGGCTAGTTGGTTCACCCCTGCCCTCCAGGACTCCAAACGCCACTGCAGGCGATTGGAAACGACCTGGAGATCCAGCAAGACAACCTCAAATAAAACAGCCTACAAAGAAGCCATTACTACCCACCACCACCTCATCAAAACCACCAAGGAGACAGCCATCCAAGATAGAATCAATGCCAAAGTCCACAACAGCAAGGAGCTATTCACAGTCATCAAGGAATTCTCCAATCCCAACAGCGACACCAACGACATCCCACCCTCCCAGGACCTCTGCAATAACCTTGCAATGTACTTCCACCGCAAGATCATCGACATCTATGACAGCTTCGCGCCCCAGAACTCACCCACCACCGCCTACCCACCAACTCCCACCGATACCTCACCCAAATACACCACCGTCTACCCCCGACTGACCATCTGGAGCCCCCTCACCACAGAGGACACCATCAGAATCATGAGATCGATCCACTCCAGAGCACCCTTGGACCCATGCCCGCATCACATTTTCAAAAAAGCGGGTGACACCATTGTCCCCGAGCTCTGCAGCACCATCAACTGCTCCATCGAAACCGGCACCTTCCTGTATGACTGGAAGCACGCAGAATTAAAACCCCTACTGAAAAAACCCACGGCTGACCCCAATGATCCGAAGAACTACCGCCCAATCTCTTTGCTCCCCTTTGCAGCCAAAGTCATCAAAAAGTCCATCAACGCGCAACTCGTTGACTACATCGAAGCCAAACACAGCCTGGACCCCTCCCAATCTGTGCCACAGATGACATCCTCGCCCAACTCACCCTCCGCAACCAACTACATGATGCCGGGATACGCGACAAAGCCCTGGAATGGATCACCTCCTTCCTCACCGGCAGAACCCAGAAAGTTAGACTCCCACCCTTCACCTCCAAGCCCACAGAAATCAGCTGCGGTGTACCCCAAGGCTCTTCGCTGAGCCCCACCCTATTCAACATCTACATCGCCCCTCTCTCCGCCATTGCCCGGCAACACAACCTCAACATCGTCTCCTACGCCAACAACACCCAGCTAATCATTTCACTCACCATTGACTCCAGCACTGCCAAGAGAAAAGTCCACGAAGGGCTGACAGCAGTCGCCACCTGGATGAACTACAACTGCCTAAAGCTGAACGAAGACAAGACCGCAGTCCTCCTCCTCGGTCCCACTACATCCGCTTGGAATAACTCATGGTGGCCCACAGCCCTCGGACACCATCCAACCCCCACCGACCATGCACAAAATCTAGGCATCATCCTGGACTCATCGCTCTCCATGGACCGGCAAATCAACGTCGTCTCTTCTGCATGCTTCCACACACTTCATCTGCTGCAAAAGATCTTCAAATGGATCCCAACCGAGACCAGGAAGACTGTCACTCACGCACTCATCAGCAGCCGACTGGACTATGGTAACGCACTCTACACCGGCACCACCATCAAGCTCCAAAAGAGACTACAGCACATCCAGATCTCCTTGGCCAGACTAATCCTTGACATCCCTCGTCAATGCCACATCACCAAACACCTGCAGGACCTGCACTGGCTCCCCATCAACAAAAGAATAACCTTCAAGCTTCTCACCCACACCCTCAAGGCCCTCCACAACATCTGTCCCAAATACTTGAACCACCGCTTTACCTTCTACACCCCTACCAGATATTTTTGATCGGCCGACCAAGCCCTCACCGCCACCCCCAATCAGGAAAACCACAGCGGGAGGAAGATCCTTCTCTCACCTGGCAGCCAAGACCTGGAACACCCTCCTGCTGCACCTCAGACAAGCTACCACCCTAACTAAGTTCAGAAAGGACCTCAAGACCTGGCTCTTCGACTGAACTGCAACCCTCAGTGCCTTGAGACCCTTATGGGTGAATAGATGCGCTTTACAAGAACCAGATAGATAGATAGATAGAAAGATAGATAGATAGATAAATAGATAGATAGATAGATAGATAGATAGATAGATAGTAGATAGATAGATAGATAGATGACGAAAGAGTGGGATAAGTCAGACTTGAGACTTAACAACTGAGACTCATGACCGGGACTGTTAAGCTCTAACACACTCTCACTATAATCATAGATCACCCTTGCAAGATCAGAACTGGGTATAAGTTGTAAAACTATTGTATACTTGAAGTTTTTTTTTGACAGAAGCTTAAATAATAGTTATAGGTCATTTATATTTATTCAGAAGTTTTATTCCTCTGCATTACCTATGCATTTATGATTCAGCTGTATTTATTTCCTTGTGTTACCCACATGTCTTCCTTGCTCTCTAAGGTGGTCAGTTATTTATTATACACCTATTACATAGGATTATGTATATCAGTATAATACCATAATGCTAGCTAGTTAAAAAGTGCCCGGTTTTTAAAAATTTGTTTAAAAACAGGGGCACTTTAATTTATCAAAATTTACATTTCACTCGTGTTGTGAAAAAATACTTACCTTTTAATGTTGACAGCCGATCCAGCTTCCTCCACCCGTCGCAAAGCCTCTTCCTGGGTCTAAAATTAGGAATCTGATTTCCTCCAATCACAGCGTTGAATAAGACACTGATTCCCCTGTGGGGGAAGCCATGATTGGAGGATGACCTATCCATCATTTCTGACGTCAGAAATGGCTTGCGACGACCGGAGGAAGCTGGATCGGATGTCAAGATTAAAAGGTAAGTATTTTTTCACAACATGAGTGAAATGTAAATTTTGATGAATTAAAGTGCCCCTGTTTTTAATCAAATTTTTAAAAACCGGGGACTTTAGCATCAAAATTTACATTCACTTTAAGGATGTAAAAACTATCTAATTAAATGTGATGCATTTTAAAAAAAATATATATAACATACAGCAGTTCTTTAGTTTAAAATATGTTCTATAAAATTCTCAGGTACAGAATTTGTTAGAAAACTGAATTATAAATTGAGTAATTAACCCACACATGGTAACATTCATTTAATTAATTTTATTATAGATAGTAAATTGCTTGAGTTTCTGGATAATGCAAACCATACATAAATATTACATTTTACCAGCATGTTTAATACTAGTTTATGCTGGAAGAAAAGTGCTAGGAAAGTGCTTGCTCTCTAATGTAAATTAAAAAGCAAGTTCAAAGGGTCCAAAGTACATCTGTGATCCAAAAGCTGTAACTGCCGATATATAGGGGGAATATACATGCAAGGTGCACCAAGGACTCAACCTACAAAAGCTATTCCTGTCATAACAGGTGATGGTTGCTTATTCCAGCACCTCTGCTTGCTAAGCAACTGTGCACGCAGTGCCAACCATGCTTGCTGTGCTTACCTCTGGGGGAGATCTGGCCGAGGTCTTTAGCACTGCTACCTGTTGCACCTTTGCTGCTGGCATGGTATGCTGTCAGGGCAACTCCCTGGGTAATGTTACACCCATTGACACACCCATTGACACCCCCTCCCCCCATTGGCGTACAAAGGATCCAGCCGCACTGGGCTAAAACTTTGATGTGGCTGTCAGCGGCAAATTGCGAGCAGTGGTGGCAGCTATGAGGGCAAGTGATGCCTAAAATTGCCGTCCTCCCCAATCTGCCGCCCTAGGCACAGGCCTTGTTCACCTAAGCCATAATTTGCTCCGGGGTATTAGATTAGGTTTCATTTTTTTTTTTTTTTTTGATAATTTCGTTTATTATTTTCAGTCATTTTAAATAGATTGCCCTCTGGGCAGGCTTATCTCCTAGTATAAATATAAACACTCTCCGCAAACATATATATGTAAAGATGGGTATTAGTGCAATGTTTTGTTCTATGAATGCTTCCGTGCCACATCAAGGCAAACCCTGTAGATGAGTCATACTAACCTATGTGGTTATTTAAGGTGACAATGTGCAAGTATAACAGTATTTTATTTTTTTAATACACAAGGATTACATTTGGAAATGTTAACTTATATTATTATTATAAATATATATATAGAGTATGTAAAATAAGAATGAGATATGTATATGATTGGGGAGGGTTACTTTAATATAGCTAAACATGCAAACATTAATTAAAGATGTTAAATATAATGCCAAAGAACAACAAAGTATTTAAGTTTTCTTAGTTTAATTATTACAGTAGATTAGAAAAAAAAAAAAAAAAAACATAGAAAGTGAAGCAAAATTAACATATGAGTATACACAACAAAGCTGTAGAGTGCTTCTGATGTGGCAATGTGAGGACATTGCTACAGCCAAAAAGAATGACTCTTCTTTGTCATATATTGTAGGTGTAAAAATATAAAGGTCTACAATATTCTTGTCACACAATCAGTGATAGATTGATTATGTGTTAAGAAATAAGCATGTTTTTCATGTTCATCAGCCAAGTTATTTGCACTAGTCCAAGTTACTATGTTTTCATGGTTATGTGAAGGTATTGTGCAAGAAACAGATGATTAATGTAGGTGCCGCATGCTCCAGTTTCCAGTTAATGAGATGGTGGAGATATTGCATTGGGAGACCTATTAGACTGTTTTAATATTCTGGGCCAGATTACAAGTGGAGCTGTATTTAATGCTCACGCTCAATTGCTAACTCCGCTAGAAGACAATAAAGCAAAATAAGTGGGGGTAAAAAGATGATTGCATGTTCTTCACATAGCAGAATATGTTCTATTTATTCATAAATACGTACAGTATTTATACCAGATATCTGGGTAAACCTTGGGGAATGAGGTTTACAAAGAGGGGTTTTGCCCCTCATAAAACCTCCCCAGGCAGAGGCAAAAAAGATAGTGAAGATGGGGGAATTGCAGTGCATTGTATATATATATATTTGATGCGGTGACTCAATGAAGCGCATGCACTCTGAAGAGATTTATGATCTTACATTGTGCTTTACCCACAGCCACTTGGGTAATGTCCATTGTATCCGGGTAATCCAAGGATTACCCAATATCTGACTTTACCCATATTGTGAGAAAAAAGAAAAGGTTATAATTAGTGTTAAAAATTTACTTCCCTTAGGATAGCAGTCACAGCCAACCTCAGTTTCTCCTTCTGAGCTGTGTATAGAGGTATGGGGTGGAAACGGTGGCACTGGCAACCTCTAGGGTATGATGAAATAGCTTCCCAAACATTCACTAGTGTCTGCAGACAAAGCTTTAAAACAGATATTCTGATATTTATTGAAGAAATGTAGCTTCAAACTTCATTAAAAACAAAGTTTACTGACAAATTTATTTTCATAAAAAGGCTCAACGCGTTTCAACAGGTATCACAGTCTTTTTCAAGAGCATAAAAAATACAGAGCTTAAGTTTGTTACATACATTTTCATTTAGATTGTGAAATCCTTCCCACCAATTACTCACTAAGTGAAAAAAACCTGTGAGCATGAGGTTTACATGGATTGGTTGTTAACTTAACCCTTAATGGTAACTGATTAGCATCTCAATAGACCTATTAATACCTTATACTTTTAAACCACAATTGAATGAATATATGAAAATTCTAAAAATGTGCATGATATCCTTACATTAGAATATAGCATCCATTCTCATTATTGGCTGTACATGCTAAAACCTTTAAAGTATAAAAAAGCTCCGTATTTTGTAAATTTGAATTTCAAATGTTATTTGTATTATACAGACTATTCACATATGGCTCTACATTTCTCTAACATATATTATAGATCCCTCATAATATGATTTATAGACAAAGAAATATGTTATTTAAATTATGATGACAATAAGATCACATGTCATATCTCTAACGAATCATATAGCATGTAGAGATAGTTCCCTTTCGAGTACTGAATGGAAGTAAAGTTGTCTAACAGGTCTGCACGTCAAGTCGGCCATTCACATGACTTTGGATGTCCAATCAAACATGGAGCATTCGAAAATGAAAGTCTTTTAAAATGTTCATTTCAGAAGGTGTCCATAAAAGTTTCTGAATGTAAAATGTGAATACAGTGCTATAATAAATATAGATGAAAAAGAAGATAGAGTTAGAATTAACAGTAAACAATAAATAGTTAACAATAAAGAATCAGACTTGTGAATAATAAAATTATTTAAAGTGAATGTTTTTTGTGTAAATTATTTCTATTTATTTCTTAAACTTCATAGATATCATAAAGAATCCATGGATATACAGTACCTATATTTAATTAAATGTATTCTTATTCCTCTATCTATATAAAAGCTGACGCCTTAGTATCTTTATTTAATCTCCATGTAGAATATAATCTGAGAGTGTACATCCACCACATTTCTCTTTTGAGAAGTAAAATATCTCCTCCTTGCCAATGTGTCTAAACTGTCTCTATCCCTAACCAATTTAAAGGGGCAGTATACACCAATTTTCATTTAACTGCATGTAATAGACACTACTATAAAGAATAATATGCACAGATACTGATATAAAAATCCAGTGTAAAACCTTTTAAAAACTTACTTAGAAGCTCCCAATTTAACACTGTTAATGAGATAAGCCTGGGACACCCACTGAAAGGGGCTGATAGCAGAACCCCCCTCCCCTGCATATTTTAAATGTAACTGTACTTTTACATGTATTTTTATGACACTTTTTTGTTTTGCGAAACAGTTAAAAGAGCTTTTCACAGAGAACTACTTTATTGAAGTATATCAGACTGATACCACCAAGCAAGGCCAGTCCAGCTCCAAAATACCAGGCAATCTCTTTCTGAACAAGGAGTCCATGTCTGGTTTCCCCTATAGCCCTCAGGGAGTGATGGGGAAACCAGACATGGATCCTTGTCCAAGGTCTTAGAGGAATATGGCTGCACCTCATTGACAAAGCCTAATGAAGGCTGAAACAATCGTCTGAGGTTGCCATTTTCCTTGTAAAAAGAGGGATTGCCAGATATTTCAGGGCAGGGTTTAACCTTTATAATCAGGATCAGACTGCTATATTTCAAGAAAGTTCTTCTTTGTGAAAAGCACCATTGAGCTAAAAGTGGCTTCTACCAGGTGCCAAATCGCCACAGAGCAAGCTAACGAGTTATTGCTAGCAATGTTAATGATCAGCTGTGCATTAGCTTAATTACGAATGCTCATTCTTTAACAAAACACGGATATAGAAGATATAATAAATATATACAAGATATAAAGAAAACAAATTAATAATGATGAATTTGTCAGTTTTCATTCACTTCGGATTAGCTCGCTAAAGGTAAGTATTTTAGTCTACTGGTGAACTTTTGTACCTGTAGCAACGGAACCTATACATTCATTAAACAAAAACAAACGTAAATTTTTACAAATAGTTTGTATTGGCTTAGTTTAAAATTTCATTTTTCCTTGGATTAGTTTAAAATTAGACTAATAACGAATAGCATGGGCAATGAATATTCTAAATATGAAGGGCTAATTTACAAATTAAGCGCAAACAGTTTTGCACTAGCTGATATTACAAGTTGAGTGAAATGTACACTTTTATCCTTACCGAGATCCAAAACAAAAAAAGTGTCACAAAACACAAAAAAAAATATATTACACAAAGTACAGTTACACTCATAATAACACTATCTAATAAAAAATATTCCAAAAAATTATTGCACAAAAAAGTTACAAGGGTTATATGAGATATTGAGGTGATAAGGTGCTAGAAAAAAAGTCTTCATTTGAAATTAATGTACCCTTTTGACTTCTCAAAGCTAAATATGCTACAAATCTGTCCCTTTATTACATAACAACTGGAAAACAATTCATTTGATATTAACTTTACGACAGCAGCTAGCCTTATTGTCTGTGAACTAAAGCCCAGATTAGCTCATCCCTTTAATGTGTTTTCAATACACTGTTATGCATCTCCTCCTCTGCATTTTTTGCCCTTTTTGCCATTCCATGTCCCTTTAATGTGTTTTCAATACCCTGGTATGCATAAGAGATAAACCCCCTATTACATCATCCGTACTCTAATACTATAACCTTAATAAATAAAACACGACAACCTGGTTGGGAGAAAGACCAGTCACGGTCACGTTTATTCAATAAACGGATTTAATTATAGCTAATTTTATCTTATTAGGCACTCTTTAAACAGAACATAACTCAAACTTGTATCAATTTCGTCATAACTGGTGATGGCATCTAACACTATCCTAACTCCTACTGACAGACGGACAAGGCCCCCTCCAATGTTTGCAGCGTGACACCGGCTGTTCGCGCTCAATGGCATAGAGAGAGAGATGTGATGTGTAGAGATCTTTAGTCTGCAATCCACAAGGGAGAGGACCCCTAGGCCGGCACCTAGTGGGCGTATCCCCAGCCTTTTTCTAGACCGTCATTCTTCTCTCTCAATTATCACTCCCAGGTCCTTGCCCTACCGCCAGCTAGGGCATATCCTTACCAGCCCGGTAAGGCATTCCCCACGGGCAAATCGTACAACCCTCCCAAGAGGGATGGAAAGCTATATTAAAGGCCCAGGCTTACAAAGGGCTAGCTCAATTACACCTACCCCAGCTGGACTAACTCTATCACCTCTATTCTGCCGCATCATTGCTTGACTCAGGGACGGGTGGGCAGGTAAACTTTTTCCTTTAAGTCTGGAACAGGAAGAGGCCAGTATCACTGCTGCAGGACCCTATAAAGGTAAGCACAAACACCCACCTCCAAACATGCAAGAATGTAACAACACAACTTAGAATACTCCAGACTTCAAGTTGTTTATCTCTTAATGTTGCTACAGGCCCACTAGAGGGCCCTCCACTGTCATAAGAGATAAACCCCCTATTATGTTGTCCAGAGGACCCCTAGGCCGGCACCTAGTGGGCGTCTCCCCTCCATTTTCTAGACCGTCACTCGTCTCTCTCAATGCCCGCTCCCAGGACCTTGCCCAACCGCCACAAGAGGAAAGAACCAAATTTACTCTTGCCGCCACCTTCAGCCAACAGGTACCTATCACACAAAACTTCCAATTAACCACCCAACTAATTTTTTATTTATTTTTTAAATTTTTGGTTTTTTTGGGGAAACGACTATATAACAGTAATTTACAACCGTTAACCAGTTTAATAATTGTTTTCTTTTTTTTTTATATTATCTGTAACAGTGCTCTCCTGATGTCCTTCATAAACACATCCAACCCAACATCTGTTAGGTGTACCCCATCAGGGCGATAGAGGTCCTTCTTGTCAGCCGTAATCAGTTTGTGCCTGATAACAAAGCCCCCCCCCGGGCCATGACTGCTCTTCCTAGCTCCCTGTTAACCTTTTTACAGATTTTATAAGCTGCCTTCTGGGTTGCTATGTACCGCCAGTGCAGCCGAGCAACCACATTGGACCAACCTAGCTTCACCTCACGGAGCCAAACATGCACTCCCTTTATATCGGCCACCATCCTTCTAATGAGATCAATACTGGCACTGATCCCAAATCATTCCTCCTATGTGCAGCATAATAATGTGAGGCTGCCCCCACCTCCTGTGTGTGTGTCTTGCAGAAGAGCTGGTAATTCCTCCCATGTTAGGCCCCTATTCCCTAACCATCGAAAGTTGGCCCTGGATGTTGGAAATCCAAGCTGCTGACCTTCCGGGGAGCTTAACGCCCTGATGGATGCCCAGTGGATAAATGACTGCCCTATTATCCACACCCGAACTGGAGGGGAATTCACACCTAACGTACCTGGCAAAACATTATTAAACCACATTAACACCTTTGCCTGCCATCAGACGACAGTACCCAAATTGTCCCTTCCCCACTTATTGCTCAAACTTTAAGCCCCACAGGTACAAGTTTGCATATCCCTCATTTTTTTTTTATGCATTGTGCATCGGTCTGATGTATGTTTTGTAACTCCCTGAAATCCAACGCCCTATGCATTTGATCTCAGTAGTGGAAGCCTCCCACGCTGCAGTGCTAGTAGCCGCTACTATACAAAATGATGGCGGCGCTATTCTAGAAGGGTCTATCCCCAGCCTCTCCGCTGCTCTCGCAAGAACCCTGCAAAACTGAAACATGGACAATGAGCTGCCATCCTCATGTACGAGGAATTGTTGGCTACCCTCCGGCCTCACCCTAGTGAATTCCCCAACGCATTGCACCGGACAACACTCCTGGAATTCGTGCCTGACGAGGGACAGCCATTTCCCTCTACCTTCTTGGTCTGTCTTTAACCGAGGTACTAACAGAAATAGTCCCTCCTCTGATGTTCTTATGTGACCCATTTGTATCCCCCCTGAGCCCTTGACTCCGGAGGATACCACTAATTCCCCCAATCGCAGTGCCTTGGCGAACGCTGTACGGAAAAGTCAAACGTTGTAATCAGAGGAACAAACTGTCCTCAGTTGCAACACCAGCTGCCGCAGGTGAAGCGGTGTGATTGGCTCCCTCCAATCTTTTGGACGAGGGTCCAGCCTACCCCAACCCTTCAAGACCTGATGGATCAGGAACGATTTAGAGTGATCGGTATTACCTAACGATCTGTTGAAGAAAGCTACCGCAGCCAACCTACTACCCACTCCCAATCTGGTGATCCCCTCCTGTCTCAAATCTGCCAACCAGTCAAGCACCTGTACCTGTGATGCCTACTGCACCTGGAACCCTCTCTGGTGACAAAATTACTCTCAACCTTTCCAATGGCTCATGTATGATGTCCAGGTCTTCGGTGCCAAAGACGCCCAAATTAAGGGAAGGATTGTTTCCCATCCTGTACCAGCTGCCAAAGAAAAGAAGGGCACATTAATCCATTTGCCGCCACCCTGGGCGCTGCTTTCCTAAACTGCTCCGATTTAAATCGAGAGAGTGCATCCGGGACGTGTCTGGCGGTGAAGCAAATGTTAAGCTGCAAGCAGCATAACACTAAATGTCTTACGTATGTTACTACCACTGGCGAGGATGCGGACAATCTGTTTATGGCGTAAACCACATTCATATTGTCCATCCAGAAAACCACTATCCTTTTTCCCAATCGCTGCCCCCAAATTTCAATGGCGACTACAATTGGTAAAAGCTTTAGCAATGTCAGGTTCTTAGTCCAGCCTGCAGCTATCCAATCCTTGGGCCATGGAGCCGTGCTCCATTCCCCGTTTAGGTACACCCCATAACCAAAACCTCCCATAATATCTGTGAATAGATGCAACGTCTGGTTTGATATGGGTGGTGCCTTCCAGATGCATACTCCATTAAAGTGGACTCTTTCCCACACTCCTAAATCTTTCCTCATCTCTGTGGTGACCTTAATCCACTTATGCTGACCCCTGGGCCCATTCAGCTGACTCTCCAAATGACGGTTAAACACCCTACCCATTGGAATAGCCTCCCCAGAAAAAATAAGGAGGCCCAGCAAAGACTGAAGCTCCTTAATGGAGACCCTGTCCTCTCTACCCATCTTTTGCACCACCTGTAAGAGGTGGTCAACCTTGTCCCGTGGCAACCTGCACACTGACTGCACCGTGTCTATCTCTATTCCCAAAAAGGTGAGGTAAGTGCATGGACCTCGCGTTTTATCATCCGCAAGTGGCACCACAAATTTGGCCATCATATCCTGCATTACTTTCATTAATCTTTTGCACTCCGCGGAACCCGCTGTAATGAGGAAATATGTGCTGTGGAGCCCGATTGGACTTGTTACATATGTCCCTTTAAATGTAATGTCGTTCCAAGAGTAATAGACTGTTTACAAAGTATAAACAGTTCTACTGCTATTGATTGTAATATAGCCTCATAGTAGTGTGGAATTTACCAGGAATAAATCTACTCGTATATAAGGCAGAACATGTAAGAAATCAGTAATAGGAGAACCAATGGAAGGAAACCCCTTTTTACTATATTGGTGGTAAACTGAGTGGAGCGCATATAAGAGATAACAAGGTTAGGCACAATACAATGGAGAGAGTCACTGACCACAATGCACACATGGAAATCAGATTTAGTAATACCCGTTGGTGCGTGTGTAGATACACTGTTACTCACAAACTCCCGGTGCTGCACAAGTCCGGCTGCGAGGCTAGATAACCAGAGATGGGGCTGGTCTGGGAATATGATGCAGATGAGTTCCGGGCAGTAGTCCTGTACTGAGGGGATTGTGGCAGTGATGCGATGAGAGGGAAGAGACGTCTGGCAGCTATTGATGACGTCAGCTAGAGTCTGTGCTGCCGATAAAGACTAAAGATTCTTCCAACTGCAAAAGCGAAAGAGAGAGGTTAACACACAAAGCTAATGCTTCAGGCTGATGGCTTAGGTATCGTCTGTATACTTCAATAAACCAGCACTGGATCAAGGAAGGAGGAGTCCTTTTAACAGTGCGAGTTGTCAGTAGCTAATTCTAAAGGTGGAATGGTTGTTACGAAGTTGTTAAGGAGGAATGGAACATGACACCCGCTCTTCCCACTAACAAGAAGTCAACTAGTTGGGGGGCGTGTCTGACCATCGGCCAAGATGGCTGCTTCATAGTTCTGGCTGATAGCAGGAGAAGATAAAACCACTGTTTACCTCTCCTTATGCCGCAAATCTAGAATTTTTTTAAGGACTTATTGTAAGGGAATACTTGTGGAGCTGATTTACATTATTCTCATACTAGTTCTCAGCCTTGCAGCCTGATATAGATGTGGTGCGCAGTGGAGGCCTGATCACGGCTTGGAACCATATCTACCCCCCCAGTATCCTGAATATTCAGAATATCCAGTCATTTGTACTGAAGTAAGAAAACTTAGGGAACGTTAAAATATTCGATATTGCTGGGAAAAGCTGTGTAACGATGAACAAATTGCATAAAGGCAGAGGCAATTTGGGATATTGTGCTACAATAACTCTGCTTATGTTAACTACCAACATGACGACAAACACTGAGCTGATCCTAGAAGAGCTACGTCTAACTATGGAAGAGCATTTTAACAGTCTCATTAGAGATGTAGAAGCATTGCTCACTCCGTTACTGGATACAATTTTAGACACAGAGACACCATCCGCTACGCCAGATGAATTACAAGAAGAGGCCCCTGCGACACATAGCGTGCCACTGCTACACACCCCTGAGTTGTCTCCTGAGTCCTACCGTCCGGTGTGGGTAACCAAGGCTGCGGTGATGCGGTGGCGGTTGGAGAGTGAGGTGCAGATGAAACTTCTGGAGTCTTGGCGGCGGTCTGGTGAGGAGTTGCCTCTTGTCTATGTGTATAGTGAGAGAGGCCTGGCTGTGGAGGTGGATGACTTCCGAACCGACACATGTATGCCTGCAGAGCAATGCGGCTTGAGTTGTGCAGTCCTATTCCCATGTTCACTGCAGATGGCGGAGCAGCTGGCCTGGAAACGGACTGACGAGCAATCCATGAAATACAGCTTGTATTCCAGCATAACAGACTGCTCTTTGAACTGGGTTATTAATTTTCCCTTCACCCACCGTCTGAAAATTGGAGTGGGATGACTGTTGCTTGGGAAGCATATTACGGTGGTGTGCGATCTTATATTCCCACAACACCCAGTTTATTCTTGGATACTTAGCCAGAGAGACCTAAGGATGTTTTAATACTACTTTGAACTTGTTTCAACCACAGAAGGGTTTCTGATACAGGGAGTGTTCAGGTTCTTCCTATATATATATGTATGTTAGACAATGCTTGGTTTTATCTGGCATGGATTTTAAGCCTCTGATGGGACTCAAACCAGGACAATTATAGTTAAGTGACTAAAATATCTCAAGTTTTCAATTTTTTTTTCTTATCGTCTATGCAGCTTACTACTATGTTGATTTTTTTTTATTTATTTTTTTATTATGACTACTGAATTTCATATCTTGTGGTTTGTGTGTTAATTACGTGATTAAGGAAGGGAACATTGCGGGGACATTTAGTGTTAGAGCACGCTATTTTTTTTTTAGTGAGTTGCTGCCCGCAGCCGAGGCAGTGAGTCAGGTTGATTCTAGAATTAATACTAGTAAGTAAAGGATACATGTACTACTGTATAGAGGCCCCCACAGTGCATCCTCATGCTACTACTGCTGCACACGTATTATGGTACCCTTTTCAATCCAAGTTATCCTATCGATTATGTTTAAGTATAAGATTCAGTAGTTTAAAATTACATCAGGTGCTGAAACCTTATTTTACCAGTAGTCGTAGTTTTGGTTTATCAGTTTTAGATGTCACACTTCTCTGATACTTTCTCCCATATATCCCCTCAGATTAGGTCCAGATGTATCTAGGTATAGGTTATGCTCTTGTTTCTATGTTTGTACAAGGTATAATAGTCAGCTTTAAGTCTGTTATGTTACACCACCCTTGTCTCCCTAATATTTTAGAATTATGTCTATTCTGTTGCTCTGTTAAAAAGCAATTATGACATTATAATATTGCTAGCTCCTTTCCTCCCCCCCCCCCCCCCCCCCACAGTTTACTGGTTGAACTGCGGCAATAATTCCTAATTTCCTACATATAGGTAGTATTATATTAGGTATTGATATTCCCCCCTATCTTTAAGTGAAAATTAGGTTTTCTACTTATTATTCTATATGTGCAGGTACCTATAGCCCATAGGTATAGTATATCTAAACAAAGTTTGCTTAATATACAGTAAAATCTGTTTGTGTATAAGTTTTGTAATGCCAGTGTACTCCTTGATTTTTAGCTATAATTGAACGCAATTTTTATTTTATAAAACTGGAGGTGCCTTTGCTTTGCTATCATATATATGGATATTATTGTTTGTATAATCTAAATGAATATGACAATACTGGCTTTTGATAATGTATGTTATTATTTTCTCTTTATTAACCTCAATAAAAATATTACAACAAAAAAAATAAAATAAAATACAGATTACGCCCATGGAACACCTATGAAACTCCCACAGAACAATTATGTATTTGTTATGTCTGTGATCTCCATTGTAGATAAAGAACCAAAAAACAACAACTTATTATTAAACCTATAGGAGCTGTGGGGGTGGGGGTATATTGTACATATGCATACAATGTGTTATTAATATGTATTTTATTGTATAACGCTATAATACAGTACGTATTTAAAAAAAAAAAAAAAAAAAAAAAAGAAGTCATCTAGTTAATGGGCCAAAGCCACACCCCTGGACGCCTTCTGCACCACCCAGTGAAGGAAAGAGCTGAAAAACAGAGAACAAGATAAGGAGCACCCCTGGTGTAGACATCTGTCTACATAGTATGCCCCCTTAAACTTCATACCCATCAGCCGAAAGGAAGATGGATGAAGGGGCAGGAGCCTGAAAGTGGATTCAATATAAAGCTTTGCCATCAATGCCCCCAGACTGTTAGCTCTCACTATTGCCAAAGCATCATCAAATTACTGGTAGTGTACAGAGCTAAGTTCCGGGTCAATTGCATCATTAACTGACGACCCTTTCGGGTATGACAAATTATGTATCAATCTGAACTTCCCTAACTCTTTTTTTGGTACTACTCCCAAGGGCGAGACAACCAGGTCTGAGAAAGGAGGGACATCAAATGGGTCCGCAACCCTGCCCAATTCCAATTATTTTGCCAATTTGTCCCTTACCACCTGTGGGAATTCATACACGGTTTTTAAATTTCTGTGAACCATCGACCCCACCACTTGGCCTAGCACCAAAATCCTAAAACCCTCTTCCAGCCCTGATCTAAGCATCTTAGCTGCTTCTTGATCAGGGTAATGTGTCAGCCATATCCCCATTGCTTACAATGAAACAGGTAGTAAGGGCGCTAATAGCTAAAGATATCAAGAAAAAAAACGGACTGCATCACCACAGGCAATATTGTTCTAAAATATTGGCACCGATTAGGTCAATCCTCTCTCCAAGGTGGGACTTTGAGGTGATTGTAGACAAATTTAGATTTAAACATTATATGTGGCTTTGTCATTGAGACTTTTATCAGCTGTATGCAGATTACTATCATTGTACATTTATTTGAACATAACCACACTTGGATAGTGGCAAAAGTCGAATTCTGCAACATAGTAACGAAACTGTTACTTGTTCAATATATTTTTTTAACTCTGTTTCTATATCTGAATTCAATTTTATTGATGTATAAGAATTGTATCTCTGTGTACACACACACTTAAGGGAGACGTCCCTGCTTTTTAATCTTGTATTTACACTGTTCTATATTAATTACATTTTCTGCTACCTTACTTCTGCTCATTTGGGTCAAGAAAATTGCAAGATTATTTAGAAGAATCCCATAAGGGTTGAATATATATTTGTTGCTAATTTGAGCTGTAAAGGCCTTTTCAATTACTGCTGCTAATTTTGGCTGATTACACTTCCCCAATATTATTTTTTTGATATTTTTAGCTACTAGTGCCCTTACTATCTGTCTCAATATATACTTACTATTTCACATTTGTTGTATATTTTTGGATATAAGGCCTCCATAACTGATGCTGCTAATTTAAGATAAAATACATACCCGTTTTTTTCTTGATATCTTTAGCTATTAGCACCCTTACTACCTGTTTCATTTTATACATTGCCTTGAATAGAAAGAAGGATCTATTCATTTTCTGTAAGGTGTTGGATATCCAGACCCTAGCGCTTTACTGAATCCCCTTACCCACACAGCCCCATTGCTGCCAGCCTAAGTGGGGTTGGCACTCTTTACGCCAGTTCCCGACCTGGAGATCGGGCTCTCTGCCCCTTGCTCTTTCTTCTTGCTGCATTCAATCGCCGGGTGGGGACTGCTACAGTGTTTGCAGATGTGACAAAAGGAACAGCTGCTTTCCCTGTCACACTACTGATCCTGGAACTTCCAACACTCCCTGCCCCGCCTCTTCTGGCGAAGGCCAGAGCGCACCGCTCCTGTACGTATCGTTGCGGGCAGTGGAGTGGCCCCCTCCAACCCTAATTTTGACCACAGGTGTATGTCCTGTATTCCAAAATGCATTAGCGGGTTACCCACCATTTTTCCGTGGAAGGCAATGTCGTAATCACGCCATGCCCCTTCCTATTATGAATATCATCGATGGTATCCTGGTATTTAAATAGATTGTGTCCCTGCAGTGGCCATTTATCCACATAGCAAGCAGCCAATACTCGCACTACTGCCACTCTTCATAAGTCTCTGGCCTGTGTACTTTCTTAGAACCAGTGCCGTCAGCCACCCTTTCCTTTGCCCTATACGCGTCTAAAGACAGTTCAAATATATTCACGTAGGGCCCTTCGTGAATCTTTTTTACTATTTTTGCCTTAAGGTGACCATACAAGGAATGCACCAGGCAAGAGTATGTATCCCCTTGGGTGCTATCTTTCTCTCCATCACCTGACCGTGTGCTTGACCTACACTCCCTATGGCCACAACCCCTGCAAGTACCTCCACCAACCCTGTAATTCCTATTTTAGCTTTGAAATGTCCTGCCGCTATTTTCTTAATCCACCTAAACATCTGCTGCTGCCCTTTATGCACTAGCCCCAGATCCTCACCACTCTCTGAACCTAAATCACTAGTAGATGACCCCGTGTCAGTGTGTGTGATGTCTTGTGCACAGTACTCACTGTTTGCGGTCGCCCTGTCCTGGGTTCCCTCTTTTTCCACCTGCGGTGCTGTCACAGTGTCCCCCGGATGTTCTCTGCTAGACCCAGCGACTACTAACACAGTAGATGCCCCAGCTTCCATGCCTGTTGCTCTTCTTTCATGGATCTGTGAAGAAAAAATATTTTGGGGAGTACTCTGTGTCGAGAATGAGGCCCCGCTCTTCTAATCATTTCCTCCTGCCCCTCCCCCTCCCGGGCGTGCACACATAACCCAGAAGAGGACCGCGGCCTATTACCCACAAGCAGGGGAGCTTCTACTGCCCTCCTAATTATTTCCTCACTCACTCCCAGATTCCTGGCATCCCCACTCAGCCCAGTTGGAGATTGAGACCTTGCACACACATGTCCACCAGTCACACTGATGTTCATTCTACCCAAATTCATAGGCCCTTGCTGCTGTTCTTAAGCCCCAGCGGCCCTTGGGCCCATACTCCCAACATCATCAGCCGCCATGTGGGACACCCCACTTACTTAAGCTAGCCTCCCATGCGACCATCCACTCAGTGATGCACCTGCTGCATCATGATTCTCTCTCCCTCTACCATATCTGTCATGACTCTCTGCCTTGCTAACCTGGAGCGCTGGACTAGCCACCTCATCTACCCTGGCCCCCGACGCCACATGCCGCTTTCCGGCTGCTGCTGCACCCTACCAGAACCACCTCTGCCCCCTGTTGCCCCACCCATGACCCCGAGAATCCCCAACTTACCTGGAGTGTTCCGGTCGCGTGGGCAAGCTGGGCGGTGATAGTCCCTCCCCCAACATGGCAGCTGTGTTCCTACCCACTCGATGAGTCAGAGAGGGAATCATGCCCGATGCATCTGCAAGGGGGCGTGGCCTAATGCAGAAGACTGGCCTGGTGGAGAAGAAGGCCTCGACGAGCCGCAACGCCCACCCCGGCCCAGGAGCCATCCCAGCCCTGCACCACCCCTCTGGGTTTATCACCATGGCCAAGGACTGGGCAAGGGTCAAGACAGCAGCCATGGCTGTAAGGGGTAAGGCAGGCAATGGCTGCGACGTGGCCCCCCTCCAGGTCCCAACTGAAAAGCACCTGCCTCCCAGCTGGAAGCCACTGGAACCATGTCCCTAACTATTTAAGTGGGAGGGAACAGCTGTTGGGCTATGACGGCATGACCCATAGGGGGAACATCTGCGGATTAAAGGCCCAAACTAGGCCCCGGCCCTGCCTCTGCTGAGCTACCACTATAGCCCTGCCCAGATAAAACCACCCCTTCCTGGCCTGCTAGGCCCACATCTCTCCTCACCACCTTCCTGCCCTTATTAAAGGATCTCCTAGGGGTGGCCTTTTGGGGTGTGGGGGGTACCACTTCAACAATGTTCTGATTTCCTCTGTCTCCCGCAGGTCCTCTCTTCCTGTCCGTCAGTTCCACCACTTTGCGATATCTCTTCGGTTGCATCAATTTCCTCCTGGATCTATCCATCTTTTACACGCTTCGATCCCTCCAAGCCTATGAAGAAACTTTCTGCTTGAAGTCTGGAACAGGAAGAGGCTGGTATCACTGCTGCAGGACCCTATAAAGGTAAGCACAAACACCCACCTCCAAACATGTAACAACACAACTTAGAACACTCCAGACTTCAAGTTAGTTATCTCTTAATGTTGCTACAGGCCCACTAGAGGGCCCTCCACTGTTATTTCCTCTGATGTCTGAATGTATGACTTTTCTGTATATTTGTTATCATCTTCTTTGTACAATTTATGTGTGCTTCCCCCAGCCATTTGTTCCCCCATCTAATTTACAAGTGTGTGTAACTCCAGTCTACCTAACTAGTCTGCTTGTAACATAGCTGCCTTGAATCAAATCCTTCCAACTCTGATTCCACTGCTATATACAGCTGAGCACTGGCTCTGTGAAGCTTTGGCTCTGAGCTTCAAAGTGGCTCTTAATTACAAGTGGCCAAGTTAAGAACTGGAGTTTAGAAACTGGAGGGGGAAACTACAGACCCCACTAACAAGTAAACCTTACTAACTATACACCTGCACAATGCTCTCTATGACTTTTCTGCTCTTTCTGTCTGTAATTTTCCTAAAACTCACTGCATGCCCTTATAACAACAATAATCCCCACCCTATCCTTATCTCTCCCTCCCTTCTCTCATCCCCTAAGATATCCTCTCATGAACTACTATGCCTCCTTAGAAATACTTCCCCATCTAACTCTCCTGTCTCTAATCATACCTGCTCCTACAAGTCTCACTCTCACCTTCTGTCATTCACACTCCTACTACTACTTGCTGCTGGTGACATTTTTCCTAACCCTGGCCCTGCAGCAATCACCTCACTTTTACACTCTCGCTCAGTCTCTCACAATACAAACTCCAGGTCACACAATCCTAACAATCTCATCTCTATTAACCCACAGCGCCTATCCCCTCTCTTGTCTTGTGCCCTCTGTAATGCTCGCTCTGTCTGTAACAAACTTACAACTGTTTACAACCTGTTTGTTTCTAACACTTTCAATCTTCTAGAAATTACTGAAACCTGGCTATCTTCCACTGACGCTTCCATTGCTGCTCTCACGCACAGCAGTCTCCATTTTAGCCACACACCTAGGCAAGGTGAGAGACATGGTGGTGGTGTTGGAATCTTACTCTCCCCCTCCTGCTCCTATCAGCACCTGCTTCCTTATCCATCTCTCTCCTTCTCCTCCTTTGAAGTCCACTGCATTTGCCTGTTCTCCCCCTCTCACTCAGAGTGGCAGTTATCTATTACCCCCCTGGACCAACCTCCCAATTCCTTGACAACTTTGCTGCCTGGCTTTCTTACTTTCTCTCTACAAATACACCTGCTCTAATCCTAGATTAAACTTCTCTCACTCACAAACTCCTTTGGTCTCTCACAATCCACCTATTCCCTACTCACCACGATGGACACTCTATCAATCTGGTATTCTCCTACCTCTGCTCCCTTTCTGATGTCACCTGTCACCCATTTCCCATCTCAGACCACCATCTGCTCACCTATAATCTTAATGTGCATTCTAAACCTATTTTTCCCACTCGCCCCCGCACCTGTAGCAATCTGCAGACTGTGGATATTCTCAAACTTTCCAACCTTATTCAAAAACACCTCCCCACACTTTCACGGTATCCTGCCCTGACCTTGCTACAACCCACTATAACAATACTCTCTCCTCTGCATTCAACACCCTTGCTCCTCCACAAATACGCAAAACCCCATGTCATCAGCTCCAGCCCTGGCACTCTCGGCAAACATGCTACCTACAAAAATGCTCCCATGCTGCTGAACGTGCCTGGAGGAAATCACGCTCTGAACCCGATTTCCTCCACTATAAGTTTATTCTTTAGTCTTACTCCTCTGCCCTTCACTTAGCCAAGCAAAACTACTTCTCTTCTCTTATACCTTCTCACTCCTCAAACCCTAAACATCTCTTCTCCATTTTCAACACTCTCCTCTATCCACCTGCACCACTCCCTTCATCTGCCTTTAGTGCTCAAGACAACTTTTTCAACAAAACATTTACCATCCAAAGCAACATCCCAACACAAGACTGCAATCTTACGTCTCAGCCCCCGGTCACCCCCTCCACCACTCTCAGTACCTTCCCCCCAACCACAGAGAATGAAATGAGTTCCCTAATGTCTTACTTACACCTCACTACCTAACCACTTGACCCTATCCCTTCATATCTAATACCTTCTCTGTCTTCTACCCTCACTCCAGCTCTTACTCACATATTCAACCGTTCCCTTACTACTGGTTCATTTCCATCTTCCTTCAAACATGCAAAGGTCACCCCCATCCTAAAAAAATCCTCCCTCAACCCCAATTCTCCTGCAAACTACTGCCCCATATCACTGCTTCTGCTAGCTTCAAAAGTCCTTGAAAAACTAGTTTTCGATCGCCTAACCAACTTCCTGTCCTCCAACTCATTGCTTGACCCCCTGCAATTTGGCTTCCGTCCCCAACACTCAACTGAGACTGCCCTCACCAAGGTTACTAACAATCTTCTTTCTGCTGAAAACAATAATCACTACTCTATACTTATCTTACTTGACCTGCCTGCTGCCTTTGACACTGTTAAACATCCCCTCCTCCTATGGACTCTCAGCTCCCTTGGGCTCTGTGACATTGCCCTCTCCTGGATCCCTTATCTCTCTAATAGGTTCTTCTCTGTCTCATTTGCTGGTGACTCCTCCTCTTCATTGCCTCTATCTGTTAGAGTACCTATACGCTATGTTCTAGGCCCTCTACTCTTCTCTATCTATACTTCCTCCCTGGGTAAACTAATCAGTAGCTATGGCTTCAACTATCACCTCTATGCTGATGATACTCAGATCTACCTATCCACCCCTGCACTCTCTCCTTCTGTCCTTTCCCACATCAGCTACTGCTTATATGGCATTTCTTCTTGGATGGCCTCTCACCACCTAAAAATCAACATGTCCAAGCTTCTTCTACTCCCCTCATCTAATTCTACTCCAGTTTCTAACTTTACTATAACTATTTGCGACACCACTATCTTCCTATCACCCCAAGTCCGCTGCCTAGGAGTTACACTTGACTCCAATCTGTCCTTCATACCCCACATCACATTGTTCTCTTCATCCTGTTGCAAACACCTATGCAAAATTCATCCTTTTCTGAGTGCTGAAACTACTAAACAGCGAATCCATTCCCTAGTTATTTCCTGTCTTGACTACTGTAATAACCTACTAACTGGCCTTCCTCTCTCCCGCCTCTCCCCCCTTCAATCCATCGTAAATGCCTCTGCTAGGCTAATCCACCTCTCCCGATGGTCTCTATCTGCTTCACCCCTCTGTGAGTCCCTTCTTGTTCAGTGAAGCCTATCACCAAATCAGTAACTAATAAATTCTACTTGCCTAATAGTTGCCCTCATCTAACTCCACACTAACATCATTCCCTTTTTTGCAGTCCCCACCTCCTGTTTCTCACCCTTCTACTCATCTAAATTGTAAGTTCCCACAAGAACAGGGCCCCCATTTCCCCCTGTATTTGTTTGTTAAATTTTGTCTGGTGTCTTATATTGTACTGTATTTTATCTTTGTTACCAATGGATAGTGCTGCAGAATCTGTTGGTGCTTTATAAATAAATAATAATAATAATACAAATAAGGTAAATAAGGTATGGTGGGCGAAGTTAAATTAGTTAGTTTTGTAGTTGCTAGTAATAGTTACAAAACTGCTATATTTCAGCACAATTACATTTTTTTTACACAATTACATTTTTTTCAAAGTTATGCAACTTTAATAGTTTACATTTAAACAGAAACCATTAAAAATTAAACTATAGGTGCCCTATTTATATTAAATGGCTTTAATGTCCCTATAGGTTTGTTTCAGATTGCTAAATCATTGATTAAAAGATTTATTTTATTTTATTGTGGTTGATTCATTCTTCTACTTAAATAAATTAAATAATATGTATTTTGTTAGAATTGGATATTATACTATATTTTATATACAAACGTGTAGCTTAACAATTTATCATGTTTATTGTCATGCAATCAGATGTACACACTTAGGTCTCTCTGCTAAAAGTACAATAAACACATTTTATAATAACAATTATATTTAAACAAGACAAATCTAGGGACATATTATGAATTCTCACATGTGCTATGATGGATGTGTTTTTTAATTAAATGTCACATTTATATGGGTGTAATTTGTGTTTTACTGCACTCCTTTAAACCTTATTCTTTTAATAAAAAGGTTATTTCCCAGGTGATGCAGAACATTGGTGCAGTTTTTGTTTTTTTCTGTCTGTTACTTTCATACAGAATAACAACCAAAGAAAGAAATGCTGGGTTATGTAAATACTGTATGAAGTGATCAAGAGGTGTATAAACAGTTATTCCATCAAAGAATACAGTCCTACTTTGTAGGTAAGTTGGCCATAGGTACCTGAACAGTCCGGACCCCTCTGTGGGCAATGGAAAGATGATTGAACCTCTTCGACTGCTGGCATCTGCATCTACAGCACTGTCTCTGCTGATAAATGTTCCAATTGGTTTTCAAGAATCTCCGCCCAGGTCAATGGTACTGTGTCCTTCCAACAGCCGGGATTGCAGGATGAACTAGGTAGTCTCGAAATAATCTTTGCCATAGTTTGCTTCTGTGGTTACTCCGCTCACAGCACGAATGCCAGATTCTCCACTCTCACCCTATTCGTGCACACAGGTCTCCAGAGGTGAGACACAGCCATGGGGGAAAAATTTGCCTCCTCATAGGCCAACCTATACATTAGTTGGTGGGAGCTGTCCCACATCTATGGAGACACTAACCCCTTCAGGACCTATATTATGTATTTTGGACATTTCATAGATGATCTCCTCTTTATTTGGCAAGGAGATAGGGTTGGCATGGGCAAATTAATAACTTACATCAATCAAAATAACCTCAACCTCAAATTTACATTTGAGATACATGAGTCAGTTATCAATTTTTTGGACATCACTTTGAAAGGTTCTCAGGATTGTAAGATCGAGACTAGCATATATGGAAAGCCCATATCAGGGAAATTGGTGCTACATGCAAGGAGCTGCCACCCCAAAAATGTAACTTACTCCATAGCTAAGGGACAATTAATCAGGGCAAAAAGAAATTGTTCTACACATGAATCCTTTTCTGAGCATCAACAAGATTTGCTGGATCATTTGGAAAAGAGATGTTATCCCAAGCAGGTAGTTAAACGAGCAGTTCATGAAGTACAGGGAATTGATAGACATACTCTCCTGACTGACAGGGATACAATCAACAATACACACAACCTTGGTCAGGTTACGTTTGTAGCTGATTTCAGTTCTGAATACCACCCCATTTGCAATATTGTAAGAAAACATTTTAAACTTCTTGTGACAGAGGACAAGCTCACTGACTGTGTGGCTAAAGGCATTAGGTGTTCCTATCGCTGTAATAAATCATTGGGCAATTATTTGTCCCCCACAGTTATGAACAGCCCTTGAGCCACAACAAGTTCCTGGCTTACCACTAAAGGCATGTTTAGGTGTGGGAGCAGTAGATGTAAGGCTTGTGACTACATTGTTATCTCTGATGTGTTAACATCTGCTGGCACTAATCAGTCGTTTGACATAAACTATTGTTTAAATTGCACGTCTAATTTTGTTATCTAATATCTTGCATTTCGTGCAATATCCAATATGTTGGACTCATGACTCGTGACATCAGATCCTGCATCAGAGAGCACTTGTCCACAATCAATGTGGGCAAATCTACTTCACCGATAGTGCAACACTTTGTTACACAACACAATAAAAATGTTTCTACCTTTAGGTGGCTAGCCATAGACAAAGTGCCCTACCCAAAACAGGGTGGAGATAGACAAAGACTTCTGGAAAAGAGAGAAATGCTATGGATATTTAAATTGTCCACATAGGTGCCTTTAGGTTTAAATGCAGAATATGATTTGATCAATTATTGGGAATGAGCATGGATTGATCTTATTTGTTTCCCATTTCTTTCATTTTAGCCTCACCTCTATTCCCTTTTTGTTACCTCTCTTTAAATTGATAATCTGGATTTTTCCAGATCAGGATATGTTTCTTACATCATCTTACAAATTTCTAATATCTTTAACCCAGTTTGCATTAATAATTTGTTTGTTTTAATTCATGTCTATCTTTATGCATATACCCAATCTATGCCATTCAGTTCAGTATTTATAGGAGACTTCATTTTGTATTATATGATATGTTTAATGCAACAGTATTTACTAGCATTACATCAGGTATTATGGGTATGATAGAGGTGTGTCTCTTTTTACCCAATGGGTGTTGAATACACCCTTTTTAAATCAGCATGTCTGTGCAATTTTTAGCAGTAGTGAGTACGGCTTCACGTCGAAACGCGTATACTGTTTTCAGTTTTTTGTACCTGATTCCAGCCCTCCAATGGAATTTTAACTTTTGTTAAATAAATGCTATGTTTTATATTCATCGCTACTTCCCCTCTTCCTTGGATGATGTTTACATACTCTTCATAGAGAGCCATAGGAGAATGCATATAGGGTAAACAAGAGCCATAATTAAATGGACATAAAAAACATTTTTTTTTTATGATTCAGATAGACAATACAGTTTTGGTTTAGTTTTGGAGCACTACATGACAGGAAATAGAAAACAAAAGAAAGTGTATACAATACGGATAAGCAACCGCTGCCTTCCAACAGTCTCTCCCAAAGGATGTTAAATCAATATAGCTTGCAGAAAGAGGCACTGGTTCATAGGGGTTTTCAGAAGTTTCCTCTCTGTGTTTCAAGATTCCTCCAAAAGAGCTGTGTCTGAATCTGTTTAGCGAATATCACATTGGCGTAGTGTTTCCAAACACCTTGTGAATAAGTGTAGAATACTCACAGAATGGCATTAGACAAACAGCTCCACAAGTGGCTCCACAAACGGTCAGGAAAGAAAAAAAACAATTTCTTTGAATAAAAATGTTGTTTTATTTGGCTCAATGCGTGTAGAATTATATAACATTAGCTTAGTGACAGATTTATGCCACTTACTTAACCTATTAACCCCTAAACCACCAGCCCCCCACATCGCCATAAACTAAACTAAACTATTAACCCCTAAACCTAACAACCCACTAACTTTATATTAAATATTAACTCATACCTATCTTATAATAAATTTAAACTTACCTTTAGAATTAAATTAAACTATATTAAACTATTAATTAACCTATCCTAACTATTATACTAAAATTACATTAAACTATATTAAACTATTAATTAACCTACCCTAACTATTATACTAAAATTACATTAAACTATATTAAACTAATAATTAATCTATCCTAACTGGTATACTAAAATTACATTAAACTACAAATTAAATTAACTATATTATATATTTAAAAACCTAACCCTACTAAAATAATTTAAATCTACAATAAAAAAAATTACAAAGTTAAAAAAAACTAACAACTAAGTTACAAAAAATAACAAACACTAAGTTACAAAAAAAAAATAAACACTAAGTTACACAAAATAAAAAAGAAATAATCAAATATTTAAACTAATTACACCTAATCTAAGAGCCCTATGAAAATAAAAAAGCCCCCCCCCCAATAAAAAAACCCTAACCTACAATAAACTACAAATAGCCCTTAAAAGGGCCTTCTGCGGGGCATTGCCCCAAAGAAATCAGCTCTTTTACCTGTAAAAAAAAATACAAACAACCCCCCAAGAGTAAAACCCACCACCCACACAAACAACCCACCCAAATAAAAACCTAACTAAAAAAACCTAAGCTCCCCATTGCCCTGAAAAGGGCATTTGGATGGGCATTGCCCTTAAAAGGGCATTTAGCTCTATTGCTGCCCAAACCCTAATCTAAAACTAAAACCCACCCAATAAACCCTTAAAAAAACCTAACACTAACCCCCTCAAGATCCACTTACAGTTTTGAAGATCCGACATCCAACCTTAAAGAAGCTGGGAGAAGTCTTCATCCAAGCGGCCGAAGTCTTCATCCAAGCCCGCAGAAGTCTTCACCCAGACAGCATCTTCTATCTTCATCCATCTGGCGGGGAGCGGCTCTATCTTCAAGACATCCTATGCTGAGCATCCTCTTCTTACGACGTCTTCTTGAACAATGAAGGTTCCTTTAAATGACATTATCCAAGATGGCGTCCCTTAGATTCCGATTGGCTGATAGAATTCTATCAGCCGATCGGAATTGAGGTTGAAAAAATCCTGTTGGCTGTTGAGCTTTCATGCTATTGGCTGATCCAATCAGCCAATAGGTTTGAGCTTGCATTCTATTGGCTGACTGGATCAGCCATTAGGATGAAAGCTCAATCCTATTGGCTGATTGCAACAACCAATAGGATTTTTTTAACCTTAATTCCGATTGGCTGATAGAATTCTATCAGCCAATCGGAATCTAATTGACGCCATCTTGGATGACATCATTTAAAGGAACCTTCATTCTGAAGAAGACGTTGTAAGAAGTGGATGCTCCTCGTCAGATGTCTTGAAGATGGAGCCGCTCCGCGCTGGATGGATGAAGATAGAAAATCCCGTCTGGGTGAAGACTTCTGTGGGCTTGGATGAAGACTTCTGCCGGCTTCGATGAGGACTTCTCCCAGCTTCTTTGATGTTGGATGTCGGATCTTCAAAACTGTAAGTAGATCTTCAGGGGGTTAGTGTTAGGTTTTTTTAAGGGTTTATTGGGTGGGTTTTAGTTTTAGATTAGCGTTTGGGCAGCAATAGAGCTAAATGCCCTTTTAAGGGCAATGCCCTTCCAAATGCCCTTTTCAGGGCAATGGGGAGCTTAGGTTTTTTTAGTTAGGTTTTTATTTGGGGGGGATTGGTTGTGTGGGTGGTGGATTTTACTGTTGGGGGGTATTTGTATTTTTTATTTACAGGTAAAAGAGCTGATTTATTTAATTTAATTTGTAGTTTATTGTAATTTTAGTATAACAGTTAGGGTAGATTAATTATTAGTTTAATATAGTTTAATGTAATTTTAGTATAATAGTTAGGGTAGATTAATTAATAGTTTAATATAGTTTAATTTAAATCTAAAGGTAAGTTTAAATTTATTATAAGATAGGGATGAGTTAATTTTTAATATAAAGTTAGAGGGTTGTTAGGTTTAGGGGTTAATAGTTTAATTTAGTTTATGGCGATGTGGGAGCTGGCGGTTTAGGGGTTAATAACTTTATTTAGTTGCGGTGGGCTCTGGGAGCGGTGGGATAGGGGTTAATACTTTTATGTAGGTGGCGGCGGTGTCGGGGCAACAGATTAGGGGTTAATAAGTATAATGTAGGTGGTGGCTGTGTCGGGGCGGCAGATTAGGGGTTAATAAGTATAATGTAGGTGGCGGCGGTGTCGGGACGGCAGATTAGGGGTTAATAAGTATAATGTAGGTGGCGGCTGTGTAGGGGCGGCAGATTAGGGGTGTTTAGACTCGGGGTACATGTTAGGGTGTTAGGTGTAAACATAACTTTTATTGTCCCATAGGAATCAATGAGATACCTGGCAGCAGCGAACATGAGCTTACGCTGCTTTCAGACTCCCATTGATTCCTATGGCATCCTAAAACCAGGTACGCTGGGCTGGAATAGTGCCGAGCGTACCTGGTAGGTATTTGATAACTAGCAAAAGTAGTCAGATAGTGCTGAATTTATATTCGGAACATCTGTAATGACGTAAGCATCGATCTGTGTTGGACTGAGCCCGGCGGATCGTATGTTACGTCACAAATTTCTACTTTTACCGGTCTATAAGCTTTGATAACTAAGGGAAATCAGGCTCTCCACAATTACGCTGTGGAATTCTGGCATATTTGCGGTTGACGGCTTAATAAGTAGGCCTCATAGTCTAGTTCAAAATAAACTTTCATGATTCAGATAGGGCATGTAATTTTAAACAATTTTCCAATTTAATTATATCAGCAATTTTGCTTTGTTCTCTTGGTATTATTAATTGAAAGCTAAACCTATAAGGTTCATATGCTAATTTCTAAGCCCTTGAAGGCCACCTCTTCTCTCAGGGCATTTTGACAGTTTTTCACCACTAGAGGGTGTTAGTTCATGTGTGTTGTATTGATAACTCTGTGCTCATGCACGGTAAGTTCCAGGGAGCCAGCACTGATTGGCTAAAATGCAAGTCTGTCAAAAGAACTGAAATAAGGGGGCAGTTTGCAGAGGCTTAGATACAAGATAATCACAGAGATAAAAAGGGTATTTATATAACTGTGTTGGTTATGCAAAACTAGGGAATGGGTAATAAAGGGATTATCTATCTTTTAAAACAATACAAATTCTGGTGTAGACTGTCCCTTTAAAGGTGCAGTTCTCTGAATGTGCAAACATTCTTAAAGGGACTAGCACAACAACCCACACCATCTTTAAAGGGACACACCACATACAGTCTTAAAGGACAAATCATAGTGTACACACACACACAAACTTGCACACTCTCAAAGTCATAAAGGGACAGGCACACTCAACACACACACAGACTTAAAGGTACACTCTGTCTTAAAGGTACAGATGCACATACACAATGCACAAAGCTTTTAAAGGGAAAAATCACACCACATGCAGACTTAACAGGACAAATCACAGTATGTGAACACACACTGAAAAAGCCTTATAGGTACAGACACACATAATGCACACAGCCTTAAAGGAATATTTAGTTTTGGAGAGACAGGTGCACACAAACAAAAAAGAGCATCCCTTTAAAGTTGAGTGGAATGTATGTACCTCAGTGGCAGAACTTCCATGGTCTCAAAGATGCGATTAGGCCCTGGAGGTCTTCCACTCAGAGAGGGGGTCAGCAGGTGCAAGTGGGCCCTGGAGCTTTGCCCAGGATGCAAGGAGTGCCTAGGATGGGAGCAGAGAGGCCAATGATGGTAGAGGGGCCCAGGATGGTAGAGGGCATGGCCCTGGATGGTAGGGGAGGACAAACAGAAAGGTTGCTTTTCCTTCTCCTACAAAACTAAATATACCAAGGCACCAGATGGCATGAAATCTTCTTTAAGATATGGAAAGGTAAAGAATAACTCAATAACTGAACTCACCAAATAACACCAACAGGTGCTATATGTGCAAACTGGAGGTGCTGCTATTTTGTGAGTGAGTACATCTTATCCTTTACCTTTTCATATCTTAAATAGATATTATGCCATATAGTGCCATGTGGTATTTGTTTTTGTAGATGCTGCCATGAACGTTTGACCAGATGAGGACAAAAGCAGCCTTGGCGGATGTTACCTGCAATATTAGACCGTATTCCTTTGGTTTATATTGAAAGATATTATGTGTATTATTTGGGACTTTTTAATTGACTAGGGTGCCCTCTTGTAGACTTTTCTGGTTTTCCTTCTTCTGCCTCCACTACTGCTACAACCAAAACTAACAGCATGGGGAACTATAAGCTTGTGGGCTGTTAAGAGGGCCAGTCCTGCATTTAAATGTAGCTAGCGCTCACTGCATTCATTGGCCTCTTGATGAAACCCCACCCTTGTTAAAAAATAATAGAATAGTCAAGTTAAGTCTTTAATTTTGGCTGACTGTTATATATTTCCAAGGCCTTATGTTGTGCACAGATTGGTGTAGAAGTGTGGTGATTGGCTGAGTACACAGAGCGGGGCAGTCACATGTTGTGAGATGTTGTGTGCACAGAACTAGACATGTGCGATTCGGTTCGGTCCGAATCGAAATTCGGACGAATTTTGCCAAATTCGGAATTCGGATCGATTCGAATTTCCGAATTGTGGCAGTGCCGAATCTACCGAATAAATCCGAATCGATTCGAATTTATTCGGATGGATTCGGATGGCCATGTATTACACTAGTATTGTACAGTATACTAGTGTAATACACAGCACATCCTACTTAACAGTCCCGAAATTCCGAAAAATCCGAATCGATTCGAACCGAATCGAACCGAACCGAATTTCACACAAATCCGAAAGAATCCGAATGAATCCGAAACTAATTCATTCGATTTCTTCCGAATTCGAATCGAACCGAACCGAAATTCGAATCGGTCCGAATCGATCCGAACCGAATTTTTCATGGCTGCACATGTCTACACAGAACTGTTATGGACGCCCGAGGGCTTTTACCATAATTGCGAATATAAAAAAAAGTTTGTATATATAATAACAACTGACAGAAGAATTTGAAATATCTGCACTCAAAATATGAAACTATCTGTCTTGACGAAACACATTAGGATGCAGGCATCAAGGTATCTGAGAGAATAGTTCAGTGATGATTAGCTGAAGAGGGCCTGTTAACCAGAAGCCCTGCGTGAGCACCATCCCCACAATCAATTTTTTTCTTAATATGAGGGCCTTTGTTCTGATTAATTAATGGGAATAGTTTTATTACTCCTAAAATCATATTTTTTCAGATAATTCCCTGTGACCTCTTAATAATATATCATTAGGTGTTGTTTAGCAACAATTTTCCCCTTCTAATACTTATTATATGTAATAGTTGTAATATTGCCTGCTAGGTTTAAATATATAATGTAGCTATTGTGGTGGGTTATGAAAATTATTAGAATTCATCCTAAAATAATACTGGTGTTCACACTAAGTTTAGTGAATGTCGATGTAAATTGAGCCACTATCAATAACTTTGCAGTCATGCTTTTTGGGGTGCAGAGTTTCTTTAAAACAATTGTGATGTCATGTTAATTGTCCAATAGGCAATGTTTTAACCCTTTTTAAATGTGTGTTGAAGTAGCTACCATAAGCCATGACTGCAGTTAAATGCCAAAACATGTGGGCTCTATCATGACATGCTCCTTTTGTATATGTCCTCAATTCATGTTACAATGGGTTTGTATAAATAAAAGCTATGTTTAATAGAAGATTGCTCACTGAGGACCTTTTTTATACACTACCTCATATTGCCTGTTTCACCAGCTGAGTACAGAGTGGTTGTTCTATATGCTACTGCATTGGAGGGGCTCCATTGGATAGTAATGGTCACATGACCAGGACACAAGTTCAGTGTTTCAAGTGGGTTGAGAGCCATCAAGAAAACTTCGTCTGGATGGGGAATGCCACATGTCGGTGTCATGTAGTGGATATCCTTAGGGTGAAGTGCTGACTTGTAAAGTAATTCTCTCCCTTGTGTAACATATCTGTTATAATAGCCTGTAGGGCCATTGATAGCACCGGCCAACTTAAATGCTGCAATTTGTATGCTGAGTACAGTTAATGTGAACATTTACGGATGAGCCAAGAACTGTTGTATTTAGGCTTTATATTTTAAAAATTTCTGGTTACAACAGGAAGAAGCTACCACTGTATTCATCCAGTCCATACTAATGGGCTGAGCAAGTTTATCTAGGAACTCCCACACCTTAGGTCACTTGGGTGGAGTACCTGGAAGAACTTATAGCTACTTTAAATCACATACTGTTACTGTGGGCAGGCACACCTGGAGATTGCAATTTAGATCTTAAAGCCATTGGGTTAGCAGACTTGAAATCTTAGTAATCTTAAGGTGCATTATTGAAATATAACATAACAAAAGATATTTAAAAAAAATATAAATTATTATTAGAAATGATTAAACATCCTGTAAAATATATAGGTTTATTCTATTGATTATTTAGAATGTTTTACAATATGTGTAATCATTTTAATATATATAAAAAATAATATTTTATATGTAATATTTCAATAACGCGCCTTAAGGTTACTGTTTTCATATGTACTAACCTGACCGCGTTAAGATCTAAATCGCAAAACTTGATGCCAAAATGCATATTTTACATTCCTAGGGGTCAATTTATCAAAGCGTGAACTGAAAGTACACTTGAATTGCACGTCGTATTTGTCGCAAGATTGATCCGCCGTAGTTATCAAAGCATCAAGATCGGCAAATGTTGAAGTTTGTGACGTAAAATACGATCCTGCGATCTCAATCTGACGCAGATTGATGCTTGCGTCATTACAGATGTTTCAAATTCACATGCGACTCTATTTGACACTTTTCCAAATTTATCAAACATTTAACAGGTACGCTTGCGTCTATTCTTACGCAGCGTACCTAGTTTTCAATCCGCCACCCTTGAGGTTGCGGATGCCATAGAACTCACTGGGAGTCGGAAAACACAGAAAGCTTATGTTCGATGCTGCAAGAGAATGAAGTATATTACATAATAAAAGTAAATTAGAAACTCTATTAAAATTGTATACCCTTATTAAATCAAACAATATTATTACTCCACGTTTGGTGCATTATAGATATAGGGATAAAAATGAAAAATACATTACTACTTATGGATTATGCTACAAATTTGTCTCTCATTACAAAGCAAGGGGACAATATTTCTACAAATTTGTTGAAAAGTTTTGCCCCAAACTTGTCGCACTAATAGATATAGAGATAAAAATGAAATACCCAACATAATATAGTTAACTTCCTTTTAATTTTTTGTGAAACTCTCCACTTCGCAACAATTTTGACTCAACTCTTTTTGCACCAATTATGACGCAAACTCCTAAACAACCCACACACTAGTACATTTTTCAACCACTTTTGATTGGAATATGCATAATCACATGATTTATGACATCAGCGAATCTGATTCAAATATACATTTTAAACTATCACTAACGAATCAAAATCCTCGATACTTGTGTCATTGATCACTCATCAGAACTTGTGTCATTTGTTACATTGTGTATTATACTTTGAAAGTATGTATATGTGAATTTAGAATTAAAGATAAACATTGATGCTGACATTAGGACACACAGTGTAACATACCTCCCAACATTTCAAAATTCAAAAGAGGGACACCAACCCCCCCCCCCCCCCCGCGGCAAAAAATGTGACTTAAAAAAATCATAAGATTAAAGTAATATAAATAAAATTCTAAATAAAGTCATATATTTTAATAGACTTAGGCAGCAAATCAAACACAAGCTCAAACCACTGGTATGGCTATGTGAGCTATGTATTTAATTAGCCTTTGCAAAGACATTGCTAAATATTTTTATCTTAATTGGACATTTAATAATAAATTCTTTAAATCTGCTCTCTGCATTCCCCATTAATATTCTAGATTCTGGCCTTTAAAGTCAGCAAAAATGCACAGTAGCACACTACATAGCATATACTTAACCATGCAGATACACACACACTACATAGCATACACTTATACATGTAGATACACACACACTACATAGCACACACTTATACATGCAGATACACACACACTACATAGCATACACTTACACATGCAGATACACACACACTACATAGCATACACTTATACAAGCAGATACACACACACACTACATAGCATACACTTATACATGCAAATACACACACACACTACATATCATACACTTACACATGCAGATACACACACACTACATAGCATACACTTATACATGCAGATACACACACACTACATAGCATACACTTACACATGCAGATACACACACACTACATAGCATATACTTATACAGGCAGATACACAGACACTACATATTATACACTTATACATGCAGATACACACACACACATTACATAGCATACACTTATACATGCAGCATACACTTATACATGCAGCATACACTTATACATGCATATACACAGACACTACATAGCATACACTTATACATGCAAATACACACTTATACATGCAGATACACATACACACACTACATAGCTTACATTTATATATGCAGAAACACACACACTACATAGCATAAACTTATACATACAGATACACACACACAGTTAGGGATACAGATACACACACACACTGCATCATATATGGGTATCTGTAATTCATTGTATGGGGTCCTGGGGTTGCCAAGTACATTAGCTGGCAGTCTGCAGCTGCCACTGTTTGTTACCCTGGTATTAGCACTGCTCATTGTATAAAACTGAAGGCATGCTAGTATTATCACCAGGGGTTAGACATCATCACTACCAGAGGTAGGTTAGAGAGGTCACCATTACCCATGGTCAGAGTGTATACAGCCTTCTTACTCCTGCTTAACCCACACACCATTCATTTTCCACAGGGAATCTAACAGGTATCTAACCCTGTGAGAGCAAAGCCAGCTGCTTCTGAGTATGGGCCCAATAGAATTAAAAAAAACAAAAACATTTTTTTTTTAAATGCATGGGGCAAATCGGGACAGATGGCTAGCAACCTGGGACAGGGGGACAGACCCCTAAAATCTGGACTGCCCTGCAAAAATCGGGACAGTTGGGGGGTATGTAATATTTTAGACAAGGATTTTAAAATTCGAATTGATGTTTGATAATCTTAAACTGATAGCTCCAAGGGATAGCCCACCTAACATTAAACTGTCATGATTCAGATACAGCAGAAATTAAAATCACCTCTTTTCTGGCATGCTATTTTCAGTGTATTTCTTCCTTCTCTTGAATTTGTTTTCCAGTAAGAAATGTTATCTTATATGCCAGTCCATTTTATAACACCTGTGAAGGTGTGATTTTTAAAACTAGATTGCAATCAGGAGGGGTTACACAGGTACAGAGAGAAAACTGGCCCAGCCCTTAAAATATCCATTGATTGCAAATAAATACATATGATACCCTGATTACATGTTATATTTGCAATTATTCCTGCTCAGAATAATAATAAATTTACACTATATACATAAAGTAGTATAAATAAATACCGAGATATGAAAGACAACATTGTTTAGAACAAAAATGGAATTTAGGGACATGTAAATGTTTGCAAAAGATTTCTGACATAACACACATATACAGTATGTGCATATACAAGTATGTGCAAAGATATATGTACAAATTTTAGCATTAATAATCATTTATAAATAAAAAAATGAGATAAAAGCATATTATGACTTCTAGAAATACAAATACACATTAATTTATGTGAAAGTTTCATATAACAGATTTTTGTTGTATAACAAATAAATATAAAAATAACTGTCTATGAGATATTATTGTTTGTTGAGGTATAAATCTAGCTATTTCTTGGACATTAACAGTTGAAAAATAAAAGATTAGTTTTAGAGAAATGTGCTTGTTCATGGACAGTAATTAAATGGTATAAATTAAGTTGGGAATAACCGCAACATTGATGACTGTTAGTTAACAACAGTCCGATGCTCTTCGCACCATACTTGATGCACGTGTTTTTGACGGCTTTTTTGATAAATAAGGGTATTGTATTCAGATCCATGTCAGCGATGTCTGGCGAGCGTATTGACGCCGGTGAATGCACTGAGATTGGCGCTTTGATAAATTGACCCCCTAGGTTCTTCACATCGCAAATAATGTACTATTTATTATTAAATATATATTTCTATATATTTCTGATGCTGTTCATGTAAAATAAATATCTATACCTAAATAAAAAAAATATATATATATATATATATATATATATATATATATGTATATAAGAATAAATATAACATATTCTGCTATAAAAAGAACATTGGAATGTGAAATATTAATATTTCATGTCAGGTTTAGCGCTCTTGAATATACGCGTTCGAGTTATCATGCAAGTATTTTTTATTATTTTTTTGCTCTCCACTGAATTCTATGGGAGTTAATGCAGTCACAATATTTGTTTTATATCTATCGGGTTTAGCTCGTATGCAAACTTTTTACTTTTAACTGGTTATACAAACGCAACCCAACACAATATTTGTGCTTCTGTTAATTGTATTTTGTTTACCTTTGATCACTATAGTGATGCCCCATTTCCGATATCAGTATGACTACAGGAAACATGTTTGCCCCACTTCCAGTGGAGGAACAAAGGTCACTTCCAGTTTCATATGTATTTCCAGTCTGATACACCAAATGGGGCATGGCACATATCAGGTTTAATAAGAGAATATATATTTTTCTCTATGTTGTTTGCAAATTCTCATTGTTATCTTATTATGAGCACTTATGGATGCCATGATGTTGTATGCTTTCCATGATTTTATTTGTATTTCGCCAGAACGGAAGTGTAGCGGCGGTTCACTTCCGGTTTGTGATGTCACCTAAATGGGATGTTCTGGTTATGCTTGTGAATTTGGTGCTTTTTCTGTTTGAAGGAGAGTAGGTAATTACACTATATTTCACTATCTAAGAGTGATTTGCACACTATGATATTGTTCTGAAGAAGGGGATTGTGTTCCCTGAAACGTCAAATTAAACTTGACATTGTTTGGCGAAAATCCTGTGGTGTTACTGCTATTTGATTGGTATATTGCTGAGTATACATCCAGGTGGTTGCAACAGGAGGGGGGATTCATGCTTGGAAGAATATATATATATATATATACAGTTTTTATATATATATATATATATATATATATATATATATATATATATATATATATATAAATATGTATTTACAAATAAATAGAACATATTCTTTTATGTAAAGAACATTGGAATGTGAAATTTTAATATTTCATGTCAGGTTTAGCCCTCTTGAAAATACGCATTCGGGTTAGCATGCGAGTATTTGCTTTTTTTTGCTCTCCACTGACTTCTACGGGAGTTAACGCAGTCGCAATAGTTTTGTTTGCATGTGTTGGGTTTAGCTCATATGGAAACGTTTTACTTTTAACTGTTAATAAAAATGTAACCTCATTCGACAGGGTCAGATGGGATTACTTGTGGAAGGTATTGGAGGCTTTTGGATTCCCACCTAAGGCCATTGCCATGATTAGGGTTTTATACTCGAATCCAAGCGCTAAGGTGAGAGGGATGGGCTTCTATTCCCCGGCATTTTCCATTTCCAACGGCACCAGGCAGGGGTGTCCACTGTCCCCCCTGCTCTTTGCTCTTGCCATGGAGCCGCTCGCAAAGGCAATCCGAACTTCACCTGATGTTATGGGCATGCCAATAGGGTCTAGTCAAGAAAAAATTGTCCCATACGCCTTCTTACAAACCCTTACTCTTCAGTTCAAGCGGTTTTTACCATATTGGAACAATTTTGTGCATTTAGTCATTACAAAATCAACATGACAAAAACAGAAGCGTATTGCATTAATCTTTCCCCAGAGCAGCTTTTAGATCTACAAAGGAGCTATGCATTTCAGTGGTCCAAGGAATCTATAAGACATCTGGGTATCCAATTGAGCGCTGATTTAGACAAAATAATAACATTAAATTTTGATGCTTTGATCACTGAGCTGAAGCTATTAACAAATAGATGGGATTTTAGAGAAATTTCATGGCTGGGGTGAGTGGCCACAGTAAAAATGTCATTGCTCCCTAAGGTACTATATCTGTTTAGATGCATACCTTTGAATATCCCACATGTTATTCTACAACATGTCCATCAGATCTTCTCCAGATATGTCTGGATGCAGAAAACCCCACGTATTAGTCATAAAATTTTACAGAGAGAATATTCAAGAGGTGGAATTTCCTTCCCTAACGTATTTTTATACTACGAAGCAACGAGACTATCACAGATTACAGCCTGGGGTCCTGGAGCTGAGAGACCAGGATGGTTTCGGCTGGAAGAACTTTACTTACCTGATGGATTGGATCTTCCAAGCATCCTGTGGGTTCCGAGCTATAAGTCGCTGGTTGACAAAATTGCTAACCCTATTATTCAGCAAAATATACGATTGTGGCATACACTTAGACACCATTCGGAAATTGCTCCGCACCCCTCCCCAATTCATCAATTAAGGGGCCTATTGTGGGGTCTCCCTAATATTCACGTAGAATTCTGGATTGACAATAACTTCACTGTGATTGAACAACTATTCCTTAATAACAAGTTGTTGACGGTCCCTCAGGTCCTTGACTCTTTGCATGGACCCCCATTATGGTTTCACTTCGAATGCTGTAGAATACTTAGTTTATTACACTCTTGGAAATTTAATACCCAAGGACTTAGGCCTTACTCTAAATGGGAATAGAGATGGATGAGTGAATTGGGGACGTATAAGCCCCTTACTTTTCACTATAGGGCCATTTTAAAAGATCATTCTGTTGGCCTCCCGGGACAGATCAAAATGTGGTGCAGGGAGCTAGACTTGAAAATAACGGACTTAGATCTTAGTATTGCAGTAACTTTGACAAAGAAAATTATTCATTGTGTAACAATATTTGAAGGGTACATAAAACTCATGCTAAGATGGTATAGAGTTCCCACTAGGCTTTCCAAAATGTTTGCCGGATCCTCGTCAGGGTATTGGAGATTATGTGGTGAAGTGGGTTCTGATTCTCATGTATGGTGGACTTGTCTGAAAATTCATAACCTTTGGAGAGATGTTGAAGTACTTCTGCAATCTATGAATATAGATATACAGCTGACTCCCCGAAATGCTCTTTTCCATGTTTTTGATGATGGGCTACCTAAATGTACTAAACAGCTTGTGATTTATGTGGTTGCCGCCACCAAGCTCTGTATTGCTAGGGCCTGGAAACAAATTGACCCACCCACAATATCGGATGTCTGCAGTGTGGTACAATATTTGGCCAATATGGAAAAGTTTGCGTATAGCTCCTTAGAGCGTATGGAAGACTACTGGATGATATGGACGGTTTGGCTCCAAATTCAGTGAAATCAGACGAGATCTGGTAATGATATATCATAGTTCCAACTTTGAGACCTGAGACAATATATTTAATATAATTCCGTTGTCTCCCTTTCTCCTCTTTTTTTTTTCCCCTTTTTATCTTTCCCAATCTCTCTTATTCCCCTTCTTAATATGATTCCTTCACCTCTTCTCCCTATCTTCCCCTCTTCTTCCTCTACCCTTGACTAGATAGGATACACTAAACTGCAGAGACCAATATACAGTATTAGATATATTTGTATGTTATTCTTTTCAAGTTCTTGATCTATGTGTTTTGAATAGTTGAGATCAATTTTGATTTAGATGATGTCTTTTAATTATTAGCTGCATATATGCATGCCATTCAATGTATATGTGTACACTTTTCATTTTGTGTATTGTTTAGACACACTGTGTCAGATCATTGTATTCTCTTTATTCTTTTTGTTCAGTATTGAATACTTAATGGCTGTATGATATTTTTGATCTCAATAAAGAAAAATTACAAAAAAAAAAATGTAACCTAACAGAATCAAAAAGCCTCCTTCAAGCAGAATTAAAGTGCAAGTGGCAGCGGAGCGCTAATTTGCTCTCCACTTGTAATCTAGTCCTTAGTGGATTGGACTTGGAATGGCATATAACTGCTTACTAATCCCATAGAAGTTTATCCTTTAGTGGTGGAGGTGTAATACACAGTGCATAGATGCAACTAGCCTGGAAGTAGACCAGTGATTTTAAGCTGGATGATTACTCACCTGATTAATGTGGTAGGAGACTACCGAGCTACAGTATGGTGGCTGTGTGGCTTTCATATTGTCAGGTTATTTTTCCTGATTTGTTTGCCATGTGCTGCTGGCAGCCATTTTACTCACCTCTTACTGAATCTTGTACAGAGTGTGTGATGCTGCTCATTTCCTGCATGCCCTCTTATGGCCAGACTGGTGTACATCATCCGTGTGAGACAGGTTGCAGTCTCTGAATTTTGATGTCATCACTTATTATTTAAAGGGCCTCTGCTTAGTATGCTTTGCCCTTGCGTTGTCTCAGACCTGTTTGTGAGTTCCTGTGTATTACCTGGCTGTCTGACGTCCCTCCTGGTTCCTGATACCTGGCTTGTTCCTGACGCTGCTGTTCTCCTTGTTCCTGACTCTGGCTCATCTGATTACTCGCTTTGGCTCCTGACTTGGCTCGTCTGACTACTCGCATTGGCTACTGACTAGGTTCGTCTGACTACCAGCTCTGGCTTTGACTCCTGGCTTGTTATTTGACTTGTGGACTTTTTATTATTTTTTGTTATTAATAAAGGTGTTATTATTTTTGCACTTCTCGTCTCAGTCTGATTCCTGGCACCCTGACACAGTGCATTTTTTTTTCTAACGCCCCACACTTGCCAACTTTAACCCCTGAAAACTGCTTTGTGCACTTATTTTTAGTTTTCAAATAAGCTTTATTAGCGAAATGCAAAAATCAAAGACATACATGTAATGTAGATACAGTACTTCATTTGTTATAACATAGCACTATACATTTGTTCTTATTATCTGGGACATTTCGCAACTATTGAGAAATTTGAGTCAAACAGCATAACAAACTCCATCAGATACAGCACTGGTGTAAACTAATCATATTACATAAACATCAACTTAGGCTGTCTAGTAGTAAGGATTATTGTTTTCTGATATTTCTTTTTACACATAGTACAAAAAGCTCAAACTTAAATATAAATTAATGAGTACATGCCAGTGGAAAAGATACTTTTTTTTCACAGCCTACTTACGACACTCAGCTGTGGATAAAGATGCACCCGGTATAAGGGTTCCTATCTAAGAGGAAAGAGAGAGTAGGATAAACTAGGACATTCAATCCTATAGGAGAGGGAGAGAGAATAGAAGAGGGAAAGCGTATGGGGTGAGAGAGGGAGAGAAAAAAAAAAAAAAAGGGGAAGAGGGAAGGACTTAGGAAGTAAAAGGCGATATAGTATGTTTTGGCATCAACCTCAGGTGCTTTACCAGTGTTTCAGAGTCCCCGCCCCTCCCAAGTCAACAGCATCATCTCATGGGTACCTAATTTCCCAATTTTAAGGTAATGGTACCTTTCAAGTCTCAGCAAATCAGCTACTTTGTTTTTTGTGCACTTATTTTTATTTAAAAAAAAAAGCTAAAAAAAAACAAAAAAACTACAATATACTTAATTTTGCGGGCAATTGGGGGATATTTTGAAAATTAACAAGAGATTTGATCTCTGGTTAATTTTTGGAGCACTATTTGCTACTGTGAGCTCTCTGTAGCAATAACCAGCCACTTGTAATGGCTAATTATTTATCATGCTCCCTTTAATGGGCAAATATGCCTATTTAGGGTGCGCAAAATATTAGCGCTCCACTTATCTAGCCCCATATGTTTAAATTGAATTAACTTTATGTGCTGTCGGATTTTTGCCAAAAGAAAAAATATTTTCTTTATAGACGCCCACATATTTGTTGTTTATATCTGGTGTTTTATGTACATATTTTGTAGGATTACTCATCTTACTAGAAGTGCAAACCTCAGTGGTTTAGCAAAAATTTTCAGTATTCAAAGAAATTGGATTAGATCTTTATACTAGTACAGATTTCATACACATAGTGCCCATATGTGTGTGCACTGTGCTTAACATTTAACATCAAATCTCCATTTTCAAATAGGTGAACATTTATTTTCTGTACATATATAATCCCACAACATTTAAATGCTCTTGGTTCAGATTTATATAGTGAAAATGTTTTCTCTCAGTAAGATGTTTAATTAACTCTTAGAAATTGTAGTCATTTAACCTTGTGCGCCTATAAATTCCTGTTTTTTACAATGAGAAATTACAGCTTTGCCTGGTAAACACAATTTACAGTGTGGGAACTAATTACAGCCCATTATTATAAACGGGAAAAGTTGCAGCCACTTTATTTACTAGACAGGTGCATTTATTTTAACTAGACGAATATCTGCAATAATGTAGCGCCAAATTTAAAGAAAACAAAGGAATAAGGCGAAATTCGCCATTCAGGAGAGCCACGCTATCCTGCTCCTCTTCTTCACAGAGCCCCGGCTACACTAACAGGAGACTTAAAGGACCACTCAATGCAGTAGGATTACATAACTAACAAGTGCATAATAAAAAGACAATTATTTAACACCTACTCTGAATTTCAAATAAGCAGTAGATTTTTTTTTCACAGACTAGTATACGTATAGCCTGTGAGCTTGAGCACATGCTCAGTAGGATCTTGTTCCCCAGAAAGTGTGAATATAAAAAGACTGTGCAAAATTTGATAATGGAAGTAAATTGGAAAGTGTCTTAAAACTGCTGCTCTTTCTAAATCATAAAAGTTTATTTTGACTTCAATGTCCCTTTAACGCAGCAGCTCCCGGGGCCTGCACTAAAGGAGAAGCTAAGCTAAGCCTCCTGTTAGCACAGCTGTGGCTCTTTAAAGAAAAGGAGAGGGTAAGTGCGGCTCTCCAGCATGCTTAGGTAAGTATTTAAGTTGCTATATGTGAACTTTTACACCTGTAGCAGTGGAATATGTTCATTTTTATAACTTATTCTATGGTATGTCCCCCATCTAAACTGCTGTCTCTTCCTGGATCTTTTTTAACACTGCTTTATAACTTATTCTATGGTATATCCCCCATCTAAACTGCTGTCTGTTCCTGGATCTTTTTTTAACACTGCTTTATAACTTTTTCTATGGTATGTCCCCCATCTAAACTGCTGTCTGTTCCTGGATCTTTTTTTAACACTGCTTTATAACTTTTTCTATGGTATGTCCCCCATCTAAACTGCTGTCTGTTCCTGGATCTTTTTTTAACACTACTTTATAACTTTTTCTATGGTATGTCCCCCATCTAAACTGCTGTCTGTTCCTGGATCTTTTTTTAACACTGCTTTATAACTTATTCTATGGTATGTCCCCCATCTATGCTTCCTTCTATGCCTGTATCTGATCATATCCTGTCCCCAACATTTGCATTTCCTAATATTTTAACTTAGCTTAATTAATTGACTAATCCCCACCCAATTTTGTTTTATGTGCATCTATCCCTTTGATCTAGTTTTAGTTCTTAATTGTCTCACCTGTGTGTCACTCATCTCCCTGTCTCCACTCAGTTAATTGATTTAACTCAGCTGTCTGCTGAAGCCCTATAAATTTAAGATCAGCTTTAGGGATAGCATTTGCTGGGTTTAGCATTTGCAGAGAACACCATCTCTAAGCTGCCATCTCTCTAAGTGACATCTTTAAGTGGCAGTGCTAAGAATTAGTCAAGCTTTGAAGAAGATTTGAGGCAAGCTAAATATTTTCACTTTAAAACACAAATTTTGCACTTAAAATTCTGCTATGTTTTCAGAACTGCTTTTCCTTTTAACAGCCTCATACATATTCCACAGGCATGCTCACATGCTCATACCTTACCCTTCTCCACATGCAGTTTATATAAGCCCCTCTCTCCTTTCCTCTCCTTACCTTAGCTCTCATGAACTACTTTCTATTTTAAAATCTATGTCACTAAACTGCACCACCTCACAGAAATGCCCCCACTGCTATAAATCTCATTCTCACCTACTCTTACTTTTCATCTTGCTGCTATTAGCATCAGGTGACATCTCTCCAAATCCTTGGCCCACCTTCATTCCCCCATTACCCAATTGCGCACTCCTTTTAGTAACTTTAATAAATGCCTCCCATTTCCATCAAATGCCTCCCATACGCACACAATCCTTTCACTTGCGCACTATGGAACTCTCGCTCTGTCTGCAACAAACTTACAGCCATTCATGACCTGTTTATTTCAAATGCTTTCAACCTTTTAGCAATTACCGAAACCTGGCTATCTCCTTCCGACACTCTCCACTGCTTCTCTCACACATGGTGGTCTTCACTTTAGCCATACCCCTAGGCCAGGTGATAAACGTGGCGGCAGTTTTGGGATCCTGCTCTCCCCCTCCTGCAATTATCAGTACCTCCAATCCCATCTATATCCTTCTCTTCTTTTGAAGTCCACTGTATTCGCCTGTTCTCCCCCCTCTCCCTCAAAGTCATCTATCGCCCTCCTGGACCTACCTCCCATTTCCTTGACAACTTTGCTGCCTGGCTTCCTCACTTTCTCTCTACAAATATACCAACCCTAATTCTTGGGTACTTCAACATTCCCATTGACAATCCGTCTGCCCCTGTTGCCTCTAAACTTCTTTCACTCACATCCTCCTTTGGTCTCTCACAATCCACCCTATTCCCTACCCACCGTGATGGACACTCCATCGACCTGGTATTTTCCAACCTCTGCTCTATATCTGACACCACCTCTCGCCCTTTTCCCATTTCAGACCATCACCTGGTCACCTATAATATTAATGCAACGTTAAACCCACTCCTCCATCCCGCTCCCGCAGCTGTAGAAATCTACATGCTGTGGATCCGCTCCAATTTTCAAAAATTATTCAAGATCTCCTCCCTCACACTTCCACTACAACCTGCCCTGATCTTGCAACAACCCACTATAACAAAACGCTCTCTTCTGCACTAGACACACTTGCCCCTCCCCAGCTGTGCAAAACATCACACAGCCCTGGCACTCTCAGCAAACACACTATTTGCAAAAATGCTCATGTACTGCTGAGCGTGTCTGGAGGAAAACTCACTCTGAACCTGACTTCATACACTATAAGTTTATTCTTCGTTCATACACTTCTGCCCTTCAATTAGCCAAGGAAACCTACTTCTCTTCTCTTATATCTACTCTTCCTTCAAACCCTAAATGAATCTTCTCCACCTTGTTCTGAATATTATCTTTATCTATAAAAGTATATTATGTAAAATGGTGCAATTTTTAATGACATATTTTTTATTATAACTTGTTAAAGATAATAAACAAATCTGAATCCTTTTAGTTGCTATCAGTCTATTAATTATACCGACACCAGATGAATAACAAAATTTAGCTTTATTAAAGCATTTCGATTGGAAAAATATTTAGCATTTAATAGTAACTTAAGCAATCAAAATAATACAGAGAAATAAACTTCAGTCCTATAATAATCAATTAAAGCGATAATAATGCAGAGATAAAACTATAAAGGTGATTAAAATATATTTTTAAAACAACACAAAAATTGGCAAGATGATAGGAACATTTGATTATAAACCCTCTAAGGAAATTACAGGGAATCAGGTAAATTAATAATTATGACAAACCGTCAGATAATAATTATTAACAATTCCTGTTTCACCCAATGTTATTGTCGACAAATAAGACCAGGTGGTAGGAATTTTTAAAAAGAAAACACCAGGCTATAAAACAATTAATTAATTTACCTGATCAAATAGACAAAGGTATTTTACATAAATGTAAAGTGTAAATCTTAATGACATTAACATTTATAGTGACTCAATTTCATACATCACCAAAGTAAATAAATTCCCCCTTTGCAGACAGGAATCAAACTGTCAGGTCGTAGGTCTGTCCGAGTGGGATAAACTAGCCTCAGCAGTTATAATCCAATAATCTCGGACCTCTGTAGTTGATAAGCAAATTACCAACGCCATATCTTATGTGACCAGTTCCCAAGCACAGGAAAACCACCCACTCCCATTGGGCTAGACCCTATATATTCCCATTCTCTCATCTAGGAGGAGTCATTAATTATAATATTTTAATCATTAATTAACATAAAATTAATTAGATGAAATATTATTGTTCTAACAGTAGATGGCTCTCGCATATAGGGTAAAAATATTAGAAAAATACTTATTATATTTATGTTTACCCCAACATTCCTAGACTACAATCAAGGTTATAAACTGCACTTATTTACAGAAATAAGCGACCAGCTGGGGCCTAAGCAAGTAAACTACCTTGAATAATGGAAAACATATTGATATGAAACTTCTCAGTCAGCAAGACTGAGGAAAACAAAATTCAATGTAATAATAGCTGAGCCCTGGTTAGGCTTAAAGGGACATGAAACCCACATTTTTTTCTTTCATGATTTAGAAAGACAATGCGTTTGTAAACATCTTTCTAATTTAATTCTATTATCTAATTTGTTTTATTCTCTTGATATTCTTTGATGAAAAGCATATCTAGATATGCTCACTAGCTGCTAATTGGTTGCTGCACATAGACGCCTCATGTAATTGGCTCACCCATGTGCATTGCTTTTTCTTCAAATAAGGATATCTAAAAAATGAAGCAAAATAAATAATAGAAGTAAAATGTAATGTTGTTTAAATTTGTATGTTTTATCTGAATCATGACAGAAAGATTTTGGGTTTAGTGGCCCTTTAAATAAAAAAAAACAACATGGAGTCTGTTCTGTCATGAAAAATTCATGACAACCTTTAACTCTCTCCTCTACCCTCCTGCTCCACCCCCTCATCTGTCTTTAGTGCTCAAGACCTGGAAGACTACTTTTTAAACAAAACACCTTCTATCCGGAGCAACATCCCAACACCAACCTGCAATATTCCATCAACAGGCCCAGTTACTCCCTCTGTCACCCTTTGCATCTTCCATCCAGCCACTGAGAATTAAGTTTCCTCCTTACTATCTTTCTCACGCCTCACTACCTGCCCGCTTGACCCTATCCCTTCCCATCTAATGCCCTCCCTATCTTCCACCCTCACTCCTGCTCTTACCCACATAATCAACCTATCTCTTTCTACCAGCTCATTCCTATCTTCTTCCAAACACGCAAAAGTCACTCCCATACTCAAAAAACTCTCCCTTGACCCTAATTCTCCTGAAAGCTACCTCCCCATATCACTGCTTCCCCTAACATCAAAACTCATTGAAAAACTAGTTTACAATCGCCTAACCCACTTCCTGTCTGCCAACTCCTTGCTTGACCCCCTGCAATCCTGATTCTGCCCCAAACACTCAACTGAGACTAGCCTTACCAAGGTTACTACTGATCTTCTCTCTGCTAAAAATATTGGCCACTACTCCATACTCATCTTACTTGACCTCTTAGCTGCCTTTGACACAGTTGACCACCCCCTCCTCCTACAGACCCTTAGCTATTTTGGCCTCTGTTACACTGCTCTTTCCTGGATTCACTCTTATCTTTCTCACAGGTCTTTTTCTGTGTCATTTGCCAGCGACTCCTCCTCTCCAATGCCTCTGTCTGTTGGAGTACCTCAAGGATCTGTTCTGGGTCCTCTACTCTTCTCCATTTATACTTCATGACAACCTTTAACTCTCTCCTCTACCCTCCTGCTCCACCCCCTCATCTGTCTTTAGTGCTCAAGACCTGGAAGACTACTTTTTAAACAAAACACCTTCTATCCGGAGCAACATCCCAACACCAACCTGCAATATTCCATCAACAGGCCCAGTTACTCCCTCTGTCACCCTTTGCATCTTCCATCCAGCCACTGAGAATTAAGTTTCCTCCTTACTATCTTTCTCACGCCTCACTACCTGCCCGCTTGACCCTATCCCTTCCCATCTAATGCCCTCCCTATCTTCCACCCTCACTCCTGCTCTTACCCACATAATCAACCTATCTCTTTCTACCAGCTCATTCCTATCTTCTTCCAAACACGCAAAAGTCACTCCCATACTCAAAAAACTCTCCCTTGACCCTAATTCTCCTGAAAGCTACCTCCCCATATCACTGCTTCCCCTAACATCAAAACTCATTGAAAAACTAGTTTACAATCGCCTAACCCACTTCCTGTCTGCCAACTCCTTGCTTGACCCCCTGCAATCCTGATTCTGCCCCAAACACTCAACTGAGACTAGCCTTACCAAGGTTACTACTGATCTTCTCTCTGCTAAAAATATTGGCCACTACTCCATACTCATCTTACTTGACCTCTTAGCTGCCTTTGACACAGTTGACCACCCCCTCCTCCTACAGACCCTTAGCTATTTTGGCCTCTGTTACACTGCTCTTTCCTGGATTCACTCTTATCTTTCTCACAGGTCTTTTTCTGTGTCATTTGCCGGCGACTCCTCCTCTCCAATGCCTCTGTCTGTTGGAGTACCTCAAGGATCTGTTCTGGGTCCTCTACTCTTCTCCATTTATACTTCTTCACTGGGTAAACTTATCAACAGTTATGGTTTAAAATATCCCCTCTATGCTGATGACACCCAGATCTACCTCTCCACCCCTGCTCTCTCTCCCTCTGTCCTTTCTCATGTCAGCGACTGCTTATCTGGTATTTCTTCCAGGATGGCCTCTCACCACCTTAAGATTAACATGTCCAAGACTGATCTCCTTCTTATCCCCCCTCAAGCTCTACCCTGACTTGTGACTTCTCTATCCCTGTTGACGGCATCACCATCTCCCCATCGCCCTAAGTCTGCTGCCTCAGAGTTACACTTGACTCAAATCTATCCTTTGCCCCCCATATCCAATCACTTTCTACATCCTGCTGCAACCATCTACGCAACATTTCCAAGATTCAACCTTTTCTGTGCGCTTACACCACAAAGCAAATAATCCACTCCCTTTTTATTTCCCGACTTGACTACTGCAATAACCTACTTACTGGCCTTCCTCTTTCCAGCCTCTCCCCCCTTCAATCCATCCTAAATACCTCTGCAAGGCTGATCCACCTTTCCCGTCACTCTGTATCTGCTGCACCTCTCTGCAAATCCCTTCATTGGCTCCCCATACACAGCAGAATAAAATTCAAAATTCTCACACTTGCATACAAAGTGCTCACCAACACCGCTCCCCTCTACATGTCCTCTCTAATAAACAAGTATACTCCAGCCCGCTCACTAAGATCCAACAATGACCTGCTCCTTGCATCCTCGACTATATCACCTATTCCCATGCTAGACTGCAGGACTTCTGTCGTGCAGCACCTACCCTCTGGAACACTCTCCCTCGTGCTGTCAGGCTTTGCCCTAATCTTTCTTCCTTTAAATGCTCTCTGAAGACTTTTCTGTTCACAGAAGCCTACCACCCAACTCAATAATAAATTCACTTACCTAACATTTCCCTCATCTAACTTTTCATTAACATCTTTCTCAATCTTTCAGTCCTCACCTCCTACCCTTCTAGATTGTAAATTCCCACGGGAATAGGGCCCTCGATTCCTCCTGTATGTGTTTGTAAATTCTGTCCTGTCTCTTAGTCTTAGAAGTTTTATATTATTGTTTTATTTAAATGAACTGTATCCATGGACAGCGCTGCGGAATATGATGGTGCTTCATAAATAAAGTATAATAATAATAAAAATAATAATTTGTTTAACGAAAACAAATGGAAATGTTCCATGAATGTTCAGTATTAGTTTTGTTAAAAACTAGATGAATACCATACAGCACAAGCAAAGAATATTTGAAATACAAATCATTTTGACCGTGCACATGTCAATTATTTATAAAAAATATTTAAATTAAATACATTTCATTTTGTAACAAATTTTTTTTTTTTTTTTTCAAAATTAAATTTTTTAAAACCTTAAAACATTTGTGTTATTGTCACATCACAACACAAGATACTGTAGTTTCAAAATAGTTTATCTTCCATACCCACATTTTTCATCTTGAAATATTTTTAAAACTCATACAAGTAATCAGACACCTCTTAAAGGGACACTTTAGTTTACTTTTTTGTTTTCTTTTGTGATTCAGATAGAGCATGAGATTTTAAGCAACTTTCTAATTTACTCCGATTATCACATTTTCTTCATTCTCTTGGTATTTTTATTTAAAATGCAAGAATGTAAGTTTAGATGCCGGACGATTTTTTGTGAACAACCTGGGTTGTCCTTGCTGATTGGTGGATAAATTAATCCACCAATAAAAAAGTGCTGTCCAGAGCCTGAACCTAAAAAAGCTTAGATGCCTTCTTTTTCAAATAAAGATAGCAAGAGAACGAAGAAAAATTAATAGGAGTAAATTAGAAAGTTGCTTAAAATTGCATGCTCTATCTGAATCACAAAAGAAAAAAAATTGGGTTCAGTGTCCCTTTAATGTATGAAGTATATAAGATCTTGTTCACCATGACGTGTTAATGAAGAAAACATTGAGAATACTGCAACTTAATATTACATAAACACCAAAGTTAAATATATACAGAGCATTGAGTGAAGGATTTTGCACAATATTTATTTCTAGATGTTGCAGACTTGAGTTGTTTATTCTTGTATTTCTATTAGTTTCATAACTGGTCAATGTATTTAAATATTTACTTTTTAGAAACAACCTATAGCAAAGAACATTGAAACAAGTATAAATGTAGCCCTAATGAATCTAGTCCATTGTATATTAACCTCTTAAGGACATATGACGGAATTTTTGAGCAAAGATGCATTTGTAAAGCATCTTGAAATAGGGTGAAAATAAAAAGAATAAACCTCCCCTTCCCACATAGGAGGTTTGTACTTTTATTCTGTTTCTGGAGATCTTTGTTTAAACTTTATTTGATCTAAAATGCAAATCAATATATAACTTTTTTGAAATGCGTTTTTCTTAATTTTTTGTTGTTATTCTGTCTCTCTCAGGTGAGGTTAAGAGCACTCCCTTTTAGAGAATGCTTCTAATCTCAGCTCATTACCTGTATAAAATACACCTGGGAGTCAGAAATCTTGCTGATTGATAGGGAATCAAATACTTATTTCACTCATTAAAATGCTAATCAATTTATAACTTTTTTGAAATGCATTTTTCTGGATTTTGTTGTTGCTATTCTGTCTCTCACTGTTCAAATAAACTTACCATTGTGTGTTTGTATATATGTATGTGTGTGCATATGTGTGTGTGTGTGTGCATATGTGTGTGCATATGTATGTGTGTGCATATGTGTGTGTGTGTGCATATGTGTCTGCATATGTGTGTGTATGTGCATATGTGTATGTGTGTGTGTGCATATGTGTCTGCATATGTGTGCGTATATGTGTATGTGTGTGTATGTGTGTATGTATGTGCATATGTGTATGTGTGTGTGTATATGTGTGTGTGTGTGTGCATATGTGTCTGCATATGTGTGTGTATAGGTGTATGTGTGTGCATATGTGTACATATGTGTATGTGTGTGTGTGAGTGTGTGTGTGTGCATATGTGTACATATGTGTATGTTTGTGTGTATATGTGTGTGTGTGCATATGTGTCTGCATATGTGTGTGTATATGTGTATGTGTGTGTGCATATGTGTGCATATGTGTGTGTATATGTGTATGTGTGTGTGCATATGTGTGCATATGTGTGCATATGTGTATGTGTGTGTGTGAGTGTGTGTGGGGGTAAAATGATAACATTACATCACTTTTCAATATTGTGAAGCTATTTACTTTATATTTCCAGATTTCCAGATTGAAAATGACTAATGTTCTGGAAAGCCCATGACTGACTACAGAAACATACATACATTAAACATTTGCTAATGACGACAAATAAATAATTGAGCCAATGCATTGATTTTTTTTTATGCAAATGATCTCTAAATCTAAAAATATGAATCATAATAGCTTATTCCAAAGGATGTGTTATTAATAGTTTTTAAAATGTAGTATATGTTTTGTACATTGAAATTAAAAAATATTACCCATGTAAATAATTGGTTAGCGTTTCAGAGATTATACTTAAAAAAGAAAAAAGAAAAGATATATACTATTCTTGTATATTTCTGACATAAAATGTCTAAAATATCAGAACTCTGCAATTTGGAAAAGTCTTAAAAACAAAGTCATTGTGCGGTACGGCTATACCGGTTGTGAGGTACAGCTATACCGCTGAAAAATTTACATTTGAGTGTGGAATATGCAGATCTCCCGTATTACAAGTCACTGAGGTACAGCTTTACTGCAAGCGCTTTAGCCTTTACGCAATTCTCCATTCTGCACTAAAAAGATGGTTTTTCAGTGCAGGTTTTTCCATAGCGCCCGTATTACAGGTTGTGCGGTCTTGCCAAAATGCTTGTGTTATAGTCTATACCGCCGCAATCCATTCCGCTATCTGAGACCAGTAGTTATGGATTTCGCAAAATAAAAATGTTTCACAAAACTCATAACTAAAATGTTACAAAGTACACTAACATCCATAAACAACCTATTAACCCCTAAACCACCATGCCCGCATCACAAATACTACATTACACCTATTAACAACCCCTAATCCACCGCCCACCCACATCACTAACACTAAATAAACATATTAACCCCTAAACCGCCGACCTCCCACATCGCAACTACAATAATAATCCTATTAACCCCTAATCCGCCCCCCACCCCACATGGCTAATTCTAAACTAAACATAATAACCCCTAAACCACCGGCCCCCCACATTGCATATTACTAAATTCATCTATTAACCCCTAAACCTAACACCCCCTTAACTTTAAATAACATTTACAATATCACTATCTTAAAATAAATAAAAACTTACCTGTGAAATGAAAAAAACTAAGATTAAACTATAAATAAACCTAACATAACTATTTAAAGAAAAGAAAATAAACGGAAAATAAAAACAAATTTAAAAAACCTAACACTACGAAAAAATAAAAAAAATCTAACATTACCCAAAAAAAAAAAAACGCTAAAATTACAAAAAATAATAAACGAAATTATCCAAAATAATAAAAATTTAACCTAATCTAATAGCCCTATAAAAACAAAAAGGCCACCCCAAAATAAAAAAAAACCTTAACCTAACAATAAACGTCCAATAATTAATTTTTACTACTTTGGATAATTTAGTTTATTAATTTTGTAATCTTAGTGTTTTATAATTTTTTGTAATTTTAGCGGGGTTTTTTTTGGCAATGTTAGATTTTTTTTGATTTTTTCGTAGTATTCGTTTTTTTTTAAATTTGTAATTTAGGATTTTTTATTTTTCGTTTATTTTCTTTTCTTAAAATAGTTATGTTATCACTCAGCGATCCCAACAGACCCCCACTTCTTCAGGTGCAAATGCAAAATGGAAAAGGATGGCAATACCTCAATCCTCCGTACGCCCAGAGCATTGCTCATATACCCTTGTGACGGTAAGTGAGCTGGAAACCTCTGCCTTTCTGCGGCAGGTGCTTTTAGACTTCAGCGTCCTCACCTCTCATGGTAGTTACTTTCAGCGTATCCCTCCGCTCTCATTAGTCTTCAACCTGTGATGTCATCTGGGAAAATGGGGTAGGTGGATCGCTGGTAAGGAAAACAATCACGGCAACAACAGTAACCTGGACAAGCTGGGCAAAAAAATGAGCCCGGTTCTGTAAAATCATCAAAAATGTATTGGACAACTTTAAAATGATCCAAATGGATGAAACAACAGCATCACAAAATCAGAGAAGCAATCACCGAATCACCAATTGGCTTAGACGTTTCAGCATTTAGCTGGTGGTTTAGGGGTTAATAACTTTATTATAGTAGTAGCAATGTAGGGGGCCAGCAGTTTAGGAGTTAATATGTTTATTTAGGTGTTAGCGATGCGGGAGCGGTTGTTTAGGGGTTAATAACTTTATTTAGTGTTTGCAATGTCAGGGGGCGGCGAATTAGGGGTATTTAGACTATGGGTTTATGTTAGGGTTTTAACGTAACTTTATTTTCCACATAGACATCAATGGGGATTGCGTTACGGCGATCGTCATTCCGCTATCGCAGCTGGTTTTTTTTTAACACTTTCTCAATATATCACTCATCGATGTCCACATAGACATCAATGGGGATTGCGTTACGGCGATCGTCATTCCACTATCGCAGCTGTTTTTTTTTTAACACTTTCTCTTTATTGATGTCTATGGGGGAAAATGTGCACGAGCACATCAAGTCAGGCCTTGGGTTTTGTGCATGGAGCTTAACGTACCATACCGCACAACAAAAGAAGGTTTTTTCAGTAAATTGTAATGGTAGCACTATGGAGAGTGCTATACTGCTCATTTTTTTGCGTTATTTACGCACCCGGTTTAGCACATAACTTGTAATCTGGGTGTATTGTTTCTAGTGCCTGCATATAATGCTTAACATGCTACTAATATCCTTATGTTAAAATGAAATGTCTGTGATATTTAGTCAAACACATGCTCTATAATTTCTGTTTGAGATATATATATATATATATATATATATATATATATATATACATATATATATATATAATATGAGATATTTTGTGACCTTTGCAGACCCTTGTCATCTGGGATGTGTTCTATTGTAATCGGTTCCAGCACATTAAACCCCAGCCTCTTTGATACCCACGTTTATCCTGAAATAAACTTCCTACACCTCATTAATCCATATAACATTGGGTCACCCCATCTAAATAAACCTTTCACCTCATCAATTTACATTCAAATCAATCTCTTACTGTAATTGACTATCAATCTCTCAGGTACAACAAATAAGGGGTGTAATGAACACCACTTGATTTTAGGTTATGAGGGGTTAACTTTGTTCCTCTGTGTGTGTCATGCCTGTGCCAGAATTTGAACTTGGAACTTCTGGTTGCTGCTTTTCTCCCCTTACCTCTTGAGCCATTGGAGGACTCAATATTTTTCCGATGTTGTTGAATGCTTTGTTTGCTGTCTGTTCTGGCTGGCTCCTTGGCTCCACCTGTCTGTCAGCTGCAGGCGATTGCCTAATCAGCTGCCTAAAAAAAGGCTGCTGCTTTCCAGTGCCCATATATTGAACTGTTTTCTGGGCGTGCTAGCTGTGGCTAAACTTTGTAACTTTGACCTTGGCTTTGTTACCTGACCTTTCTTTTGATTTTCCCTTTTGTTCTCATTTTTGCTGTTACTGGCCTTTGCCTGTTTCTGAGATTATGCTTTTGTCTGCTGATTCTGATTTGTCATCTGCCCGTTTCTTGCTAACTTCTGGCCTGCTTGACTTCTCTTACTGTATTCTAATTTGGATTTCATCTGCAAGTAGGTTTTACCTCAGACTATTTCTGACTATTCATCTGTATTTGCCTGTGACACGATCTTCATATCTCCTAGTGGTATTGTCCTGGGTCTTATCCAGTGTGTTGAGACAGTATCTGTTATTTATCACTTCTCTACCTCTGGGTCCATACCTGGATGGACATTTATCAACTGTGATATAATATATGGGCCATAATATAATGGATCCCGCAGAAGTGGTAAAAGCTGTCTTAGACCAGGGTCAGTTACTTGGCATGCATACAGCTCATTTACAAAACCTAGATGCAAAACTGGATATGCTTAAAGAGATGCTAAAGTCTGTCATGCCTTAACCTGTCCTTGCTCCTATGGTTGTTACCAAACAGTAACTGTCTCCTGCTCTGTACTAGTGCTTCATTCAGAGATGATTATATTCGATCTGGTACCTACACCTTCTTTACCACTTATACTGGGTTTAAACTGGCTCCAACTTTATGAACCCATAATATCTTGGTCTTGAGGAATAATGGATTCCTGGAGTCCTGACTGTTTTCACTCATGTCTCTGTCATCTAACTCCTCCTAAGTCTCTTTCTGTAGCAAAGTCTACCAATGCCTTGCCTCTAGAATACTGTGACCATTCTGATGTGTTCTCCAAACAAAAATCAAGTAATCTACCTTCTCATAGACCTTATGACTGCACCATCAATCTTCTTTCTGGGGCTCCTATTCCTAAAGGCAGAACCTACCCATTGTCAGCCCCTGAGATGGCTGACTTAGAGGTGTACATTAAAGAAGATTTGGCAAGAGGCTCGCTCATAAGACCGTCTTCTTCTCCTGCAGGGGCTGGATTTTTTCTTTGCAGAGACTTATGGCCATGTATTGATTAAAGAGAACCTAATCAAATTACTATCGAAGATAAATACCCCCTACCTTTGATTTCATAACTATTTGACAGCCTAAAGAAATACATGATCTATACCAAGTTTGATCTTTGAGGGGCATATAATCTAGTCGGAATTAAGGAAAGCAACAAATGGAAGATTGCATTCAACACCCATTTTGGTCACTATGGATATCTGGTGATGCCCTTTGGCCTTTGCAATGCCCCAACCATATTCCAATTTTTTTGTAAATTAAATTTTTCAGAACTATCTAAATAACTTTGTCATAATTTATCTGGATGACTCCTTACGAGAACTTCTAGCAATTAAAATAGCACTATCAGAGTGGTGCCAGGAACCTTTTCTGATCTTTACAGATCATAATAATTTATTGTACTTGCAATCTGTTAGACAATTGAACACCAGGCAGGTGTTCAAGATATGTTTAGTGGCCCACTATTAACACTGTGTCCACATTTGTCTCTGCCTGCACGCAATGGGCTCAGGATAAAGTTTCTCTCTCACTGCCTGTGGGTCAACTACTACCTTTATCCACTCCCAAAAGACCTTGGACTCACTTGTCTATGGATTTTTATCACAGATCTTCCACTATCCAAGTGCAATACTGTGATTTGGGTGGTTGTGGATGGGTTCTCGAAAATGTCTCACTTTGTTCCCCTCAAGGGTTTACCTTCTGCTAAAGAATTGTCCAATTTGTTCATCAACCATATTGTCCGACTTCATGGTTTACCACACAACATTGTCTCAGATCGAGGAACCCAGTTTGTCTCCAAGTTCTGGAAAGCAGTTTGTTCACCTTTGGGAATCACTTTCTTTCTTCAGCTCATCACCCTCAGTCTAATGGGCAGATGGAGCAAATCAATCTAAATCTAGAAGCCTACCTCCATAATTATATGTCTGCTACTCCAACAAATTGGACTGATCTTTTGCCTCTTGCTGAGCTAGCCTTAAACACCCGCATCCACTCCTCTTTGGGCATGTCCCTGTTTTTTGCTGCCTTTGACTTTCAGCCTTGCACGTTTCCATTAAACGTCCCAAACTCCAAAGTACTAGCTGCCAATACTCAAATTGCTTGTTTGCTTCTACATTGGTGTCAAGTTTGTTGTACTCTCTTTGGGGCTAAACATCGGTACAAAGCTATGGCTGATCGCAACACTAATCTACTGTCACTCCCCATGTAGAGGGCAAAGTTTGGCTATCCACAAAACACATCAGACTGAGACAACCATCTTCTAAACTTGCTCCTTGAAAGATAGGTCCTTTCCATGTGACCTGTCAGATCAACCCTGTGGCTTTTCAACTTAAATTGCCTCCTCTCCAGATACATCATGTATTCCACATATCTTTCCTCAAACCATACGTGGTCAACATAGTTTTCCAACAGGACTACTAAACCTTTTCACCCCTAGTGGATGGCCAACCTGAATATGAAGTGGCTCAAATTTTGGATTCAAAACACAGGGGACATGGACTTTTCTACCTAGTGGATTGGAACTGTTACCCTATCACTGAATGCTGCTGGGTACATGCCCCTGCTCTTCTTTTCACAATTAAAACCATTCACAACCATGCTGAAGGTCCCCAAAGTGGCCTCTTTAGAGGGAGGCTATGTCATGCCTGTAAAGAAGCAAGCGGGTAACAGCAAATTCAATTAAATTTATTGTAATAAGACAAAAAAGGTGACGTTTCGGGACCTTAATCCCTTAATCATACCATACCTCTTACAAACAAACAAGTGATTTATATACAGGTGTACCACAAGGTGGTGCTAGAGAGCCATTAACCCATTAGTAGTTGGAATTACTATTTAACTATCAGTATATCTAAATTCAACTATAAATACTTCTAGAAAATTCTAAAAAATTACTTCAAAAATAAATAATATGCAGATATAATACTTTAACAATTACCACAATTATTGTAATATTTAACATAATCTGAAACCACCAATGTTATAAAAATACAGAAAGATCCCAATCTTTGTTCATTCCTTTAGGTTCGAGACATTCAAGCTCATAAATCCAGTAAGCCTCTCTTTGTTTAAGGAGATTTTCCCTATTACCTCCTCGCCTTGGACTGATAATATTATCTATAATTTGAAATTTTAATTGACTAATAGAGTGGCCTGCTTTTAAATAATGGGCTGCTACAGGGGCTTTAATATTGCCTGTCCGAATATTACTCTTGTGCTCAATGATTCTATCTTTGGCAGCCCTTGTCGATTCACCGATATAAATCCAACCACATGGGCATTTGATCATGTAAATTATAAAAGAACTTAAGCACGTAAAAAAAATTTTTATATCATATTTTTTACCCGTATGGGGATGATAGAACACTGCCCCCTTAGTCATATTACTGCAACAAGAGCAGTTCAGACAGGGGTAACAGCCTTTATTTTTAGAAGTAATGTAGCTAGGCCCTGATTTTTTATCAGAACCAATATCTGCTCTCACTAATTTACTCTGAATATTAGTGCCTCTCTTGAAGGCTGACATAGGGGGCTGTTGAAATTCAAGAATAGATGGGTTGCACTCTGATAGAATGCTCCAATGTTTATTAATAATACGTTGTATCTCTTTGCTTTGAGCATTATATTGTGATACAAAAATTAATCTGTCAGACTTCTCATTTCCATCTTTATCCTTGCACTTCAACAGCCTAGATCTGGGAATTAATTTAACTGTTTCTATTTCATCAGAGATTAATTTAGAGGGGTAACCCCTTTCAATAAATTTTTCACCCATTTCAGTCAGTCTTTTAACTAATATGTTCTCATCAGATATAATTTTGCGAACACGCAACATTTGGCTATGTGGCAATGACTTAAGTAGAGAAGGAGGATGGGCACTTTCAAATCTTAACAAACTATTCCGATCTGTTTTTTTCTGAAAGAGATCAGTCTTAAAGCCATTATCCTTTTTAATTACTCTCACGTCCAGGAAGTCTATCTGTTCTTCACTCCAAACTAATTTGAACTTAATGTAATTAGTAGATGAATTTAAGTCATTAACCAAAGATTCCAGGGTTCCAACGTCGCCCAACCAAACACCAAAAATATCGTCGATATAGCGCCACCAAGTGGCGCCATATCGAACAAATAAAGGATTTGAAAAAACAAATCTTTCCTCAAAAAAAATCATAAAAATATTAGCGTAATTGGGGGCGACGTTGGAACCCATTGCTGTCCCTTGGAGTTGAAGAAAGAAGTCATCCTGAAAGAGAAAATAATTGCCACAGAGCACAATAGTGAGAAGTTGTATAAAAAAGTCTACCTGTGCTGAAGTATATTTATTATCAGTCCTTAATAGGGAGTCCACTGCATCTATTCCACTAGTGTGTTTTATATTAGTATAAAGACTTTCCACGTCTAAACTAAATATAATAAATTTGTTAGTGGGTAGGTCAAGAGAGTCTAATTTCCTAAGGAAATCCCCTGTATCCTTTACAAAGGAGCTGGATAATTCCACATAAGGGCGTAAAATTTTATCAAGGAATATAGAGATGTTTGTACAAACAGAGTTAGTAGAAGCCACAATAGGGCAACCGGGGGGCTTTTTAATATCCTTATGCACTTTGGGAAGAGCATATATTACAGGGGTGCAAGGATTCTCAACAATCAAGAAAGTAACAATATCTTTACTGATTTATCCCCTATTCTCTGCTTTATACACAATTTGTTTTATTTCTTTTTGTAACAAAAATATGGGGTTATAATCAAGTTTTTTATATACAGAAGTATTACTTAGTTGATCTTTAATCTCCTTAATATAGCTATTCCTATCAAGTACCACCGTTGCACCACCCTTATCAGCTCTTTTTAAAATAATGTCAGATTGCTGTTGTAAATTCTGTAATGCTGTACGTTGCTCAATGGACATATTATTACCCTTTTGTTTAAAAAAATTTTCCAACATTTTTATACTTTTCAACTTTGGAGACCTGGGCAGTGGTCTCTGGGTAGCGTGCAAATTGGTCAGGGTGCTGAAATACTTCCTTTAACTATATGTCATGCCTGTGCCAGGATGTGAACCTAGAACCTCTGATTGCTGCTTTTCTCCTCTAACCTCCTAAGCCTCTGGATGATTCAATACTTGTCTGTTTTTGCTGAATGCTTTGTTTGCTGTCTGGTCTGACTGACTCCTTGTTCTACCTGTCTGTCAGCTACAGGCGATTGCCTATACAGCTGCTTATAAAAGGTTGTTTCCTTCCAGTGCCTGTATATTGAATTGTGTTTGTGTGTGTGCTAGCGGTGGCTATATTTTCTGCTGAACTTTGACCTTGGCTTTGTTACCTGACCTTTTCTTTGGATTATCTCTTTGCTCTGATTTTTTTCTGTTACTGATCTTTGCTGTTCCTGAGACTATGCTTTTGCCTACTGATTCTGATTTGTTGACTGCCCATTTCCTGCTGACCTCTGGCCTACCTGACTTCTCTTCCTGGGATCTGATTTGGATTTCATCTGCAAGTGCAGTAGGTTTTACTTCACACTATTTCTGAATATTCATCTGTAATTTCCTGAAATGTGACAAGACCGTCATATTACCTAGTGGTTTTGTCCTGGGTCCTAACCAGTGTGTTGAGACAGTATCTGCTAATTACCATTTCTCCACCTCTGGGTCCATAGCTGGATGGACATTTATCAACCGTGATATTGTGTTAATTATTATTATTATTTTTTTTCCAGAGGAGTATTATACAATTCCCTGTATTTATTTAAAAAAACAGACCTCCTGTCATACATAGTTTTATAGATAAATGAGTTACAAAGTCTGTAACAAAAAAAGAGTGCTTTACCCCTGCAATTATTTAGGAAAAATTCTCACTGAATAATACAGGAACAGTTTTTAACCATTCATACTTTATCTTTATTGGTTTAACTATTCAATCATACACGTTTTTTAAATGTGTATGATTGAATAGTTAAACCAATAAAGATAAAGTATGAATGGTTAAAAATCGTTCCTGTATTATTCAGTGAGAATTTTTCCTAAATAATTGCAGGGGTAAAGAACTCTTTTTTTGTTACAGACTTTGTAACTCATTTATCTATGAGTCTCCTTAGTGCTATATTGCCCCCCCCCCTAACAGGTGCTTGTTGATTACAATAATATTTGGCACTTATAGGTACTTACCATTAGTACTACTTTACCTACTATCTTGTTACTATAAATGGTTTATGTTTCGCTACAGCTATTTTTATTCTTATTATCAGTTATTTGTAGAGCAAAAACAGAGTTATTATATACATCCAGGGACCTGTTGTCCCAAGTCAGTGTATGACCTATTATTTGCTCTGTAAAGGGCATTTGGTATGGGATTGCCCTATAGTGATTACAGCTCTTTTGCCAAAAAAATCCTATTAAAAATTCCTAATGTAAACAAACCCATAGCCCTAAAAAAAGGAAAGCATTTGGTAGGGCATTGCCATAAAGTTATTACATCTTTTTAAATTCAAAAAATAAATAAAAAATAAATATTCTAAACAAAACTAAAAAAAAAAAAAAATCCTAAAAAGTATACCCTGAAAATGTCATCAGTTAGTTCACCTCTTTTCCACCCTATGCTAAAAAAAAGAGAGGAAAAAAAAAACACCCAAAAAACTCACATCACTAAACCCCTAAATTGGTATTTGCCAATATTGAATTTGGCTCCTGGACGATCACCTCCATTGGTGCTCCTCTTCTTTCTTCATCCAATGCTTCTTCTTTTCTTTGTATCTTCCACCCGATATGCAGTTAAGGCAGCACACTGAAGCTTGAATGTGAGGTCGGCTGATTTCCAAATCCAAATTCAAATCAGCCGAAAGAAAAAGCTTTCATTATATTGGCGGATTTGATAAATAGCGCTCCACTCGTTATCTGACCCATAATTATTGTAAGGTGGTGGCAGCAGAGAAAGTTTAGTGTGGTTGGCATTAAAGGGCAGCATGGTTACTTGAAAAACAAGTTTGGTAATGGGGTCGTGATACTGCTTATTGTGACCCACGCTAACGTTTGGGAACTTCTTGAAATCTAGTCTTTTGGCTACTCACATTTAGTTGGACATGAAACCCAAATTAAAAATGTATTGATTGAGAAAAAGCATACAATTTTAAATATTTCCAATTGACTTCTATTATCTAATTTGTTGAAAAGCATATCTAAATAGGCTCAGTAGCTTCTGATTGGTGGCTGTACATAGATGCCTTATGTGATTGGCTCAGCCATGTGCTTTGCTATTTCTTAAACAAAGAATGTCTGAAGAATTAAGCAATTTAAATAATAGAAGTAAATTGGAATGTTGTTTAGAATTGTATTCTCTATCTCAATTATGAAAGAAAAATATTGGGTTTCATTTCTTTTAAAGCACTTCTGGAGGGAATTTTTCTAAAGTGTGAAACATTTATATTTTTGTTAGAATGTTAATAAATAGGATTGTAAACAATAGAGTATAGTTAGAAAAGACTAACGGCTAGATTTGGAGTTTTGTCGGTAACGACCGGAAAAACTAACGCCCGCGTTTTACTGGCCGCACCATAAAAATAACTCTGGTATCGAGAGTCCAAAAAAATGCTGCGTTAGGCTCCAAAAAAGGAGCGTAGAGCATTTTTACCGCAAATGAAACTCTCGATACCAGAGTTGCTTACGGACGCGGCCAGCCTCAAAAACGTGCTCGTGCACGATTCCCCCATAGGAAACAATGGGGCTGTTTGAGCTGAAAAAAAACCTAACACCTGCAAAAAAGCCGCGTTCAGCTCCTAACGCAGCCCCATTGTTTCCTATGGGGAAACACTTCCTACGTCTGCACCTAACACCCTAACATGTACCCCGAGTCTAAACACCCCTAACCTTACACTTATTAACCCCTAATCTGCCGCCCCCGCTATCGCTGACCCCTGCATTATATTATTAACCCCTAATCTGCCGCTCCGTAAACCGCCGCAACTTACATTATCCCTATGTACCCCTAATCTGCTGCCCCTAACACCGCCGACCCCTATATTATATTTATTAACCCCTAATCTGCCCCCCTCAACGTCGCCGACACCTGCCTACACTTATTAACCCCTAATCTGCCGAGCGGACCTGAGCGCTACTATAATAAAGTTATTAACCCCTAATCCGCCTCACTAACCCTATCATAAATAGTATTAACCCCTAATCTGCCCTCCCTAACATCGCCGACACCTAACTTCAATTATTAACCCCTAATCTGCCGACCGGAGCTCACCGCTATTCTAATAAATGTATTAACCCCTAAAGCTAAGTCTAACCCTAACACTAACACCCCCCTAAGTTAAATATAATTTACATCTAACGAAATTAATTATCTCTTATTAAATAAATTATTCCTATTTAAAGCTAAATACTTACCTGTAAAAGAAATCCTAATATAGCTACAATATAAATTATAATTACATTGTAGCTATTTTAGGATTAATATTTATTTTACAGGCAACTTTGTATTTATTTTAACCAGGTACAATAGCTATTAAATAGTTAAGAACTATTTAATAGTTACCTAGTTAAAATAATTACAAAATTACCTGTAAAATAAATCCTAACCTAAGTTATAATTAAACCTAACACTACCCTATCAATAAATTAATTAAATAAAATACCTACAATTACCTACAATAAAACCTAACACTACACTATCAATAAATAAATTAAATACAATTCCTACAAATAACTACAATGAAATAAACTATCTAAAGTACAAAAAATAAAAAAGAACTGTTACAAAAAATAAAAAAATATTTACAAACATAAGAAAAATATTACAACAATTTTAAACTAATTACACCTACTCTAAGCCCCCTAATAAAATAACAAAGACCCCCAAAATAAAAAAATGCCCTACCCTATTCTAAATTAATAAAGTTAAAAGCTCTTTTACCTTACCAGCCCTGAACAGGGCCCTTTGCGGGGCATGCCCCAAGAAATTCAGCTCTTTTGCCTGTAAAAAAAAACATACAATACCCCCCCCAACATTACAACCCACCACCCACATACCCCTAATCTAACCCAAACCCCCCTTAAATAAACCTAACACTAAGCCCCTGAAGATCTTCCTACCTTGTCTTCACCTCAACAGGTATCACCGATCCGTCCTGGCATCCGGTGCTGAAGAGGTCCAGAAGAGGCTCCAAAGTCTTCCTCCTATCCGGCAAGAAGAGGACATCCGGACCGGCAAACATCTTCATCCAAGCGGCATCTTCGATCTTCTTCCATCCGGTGCGGAGCGGGTCCATCTTGAAGCAGCCGACGCGGATCCATCCTCTTCTTTCGGCGTCTCCCGACGAATGACGGTTCCTTTAAGGGACGTCATTCAAGATGGCGTCCCTCGAATTCCGATTGGCTGATAGGATTCTATCAGCCAATCGGAATTAAGGTAAGAATATTCTGATTGGCTGATGGAATCAGCCAATCAGAATCAAGTTCAATCAGATTGGCTGATCCAATCAGCCAATCAGATTGAGCTCGCATTCTATTGGCTGTTCCGATCAGCCAATAGAATGCGAGATCAATCTGATTGGCTGATCGGATCAGCCAATCGGATTGAACTTGATTCTGATTGGCTGATTCCATCAGCCAATCAAAATATTCCTACCTTAATTCCGATTGGCTGATAGAATCCTATCAGCCAATCGGAATTCGAGGGACGCCATCTTGGATGACGTCATTTAAAGGAACCGTCATTCGTCGTTCAGTCGTCGGGCCGGATGGATGTTCCGCGCTGGAGGTCTTCAGGATCCTGCTGCTTCGCTCCGGATGGAAGACCATAGAAGATGCCGCCTGGATGAAGACTTCAATCGGATGGAAGATCCTCTTCTGCCCCGCTTGGATGAAGACTTCGACCGGATCATGGACCTCTTCAGCCCCCCGCTTGGGCTTGGATCAGGACATCGGAGGAGCTCTTCAGGACGGATCGGTGAACCTGGATGGTGAAGACAAGGTAGGAAGATCTTCAGGGGCTTAGTGTTAGGTTTATTTAAGGGGGGTTTGGGTTAGATTAGGGGTATGTGGGTGGTGGGTTGTAATGTTGGGGGGGGTATTGTATTTCTTTTTTTACAGGCAAAAGAGCTGAATTATTTGGGGCATGCCCCGCAAAGGGCCCTGTTCAGGGCTGGTAAGGTAAAAGAGCTTTTAACTTTATTAATTTAGAATAGGGTAGGGCATTTTTTTATTTTGGGGGTCTTTGTTATTTTATTAGGGGTCTTAGAGTAGGTGTAATTAGTTTAAAATTGTTGTAATATTTTTCTTATATTTGTAAATATTTTTTTATTTTTTGTAACTTAGTTCTTTTTTATTTTTTGTACTTTAGTTAGTTTATTTCATTGTAGTTATTTGTAGATATTGTATTTAATTAATTTATTGATAGTGTAGTGTTAGGTTAATTGTAGGTAATTGTAGGTATTGTATTTAATTAATTTAATGATAGGGTAGTGTTAGGTTTAATTGTAACTTAGATTAGGATTTATTTTACAGGTAATTTTGTAATTATTTTAACTATTTTAGCTATTAAATAGTTCTTAACTATTTAATAGCTATTGTACCTGGTTAAAATAATTACAAAGTTGCCTGTAAAATAAATATTAATCCTAAAATAGCTATAATGTAATTATAATTTATATTGTAGCTATATTAGGATTTATTTTACAGGTAAGTATTTAGCTTTAAATAGGAATAATTTATTTAATGAGTTAATTAATTTCGTTAGATTAAAATTATATTTAACTTAGGGGGGTGTTAGTGTTAGGGTTAGACTTAGCTTTAGGGGTTAATACATTTATTAGAATAGCGGTGAGCTCCGGTCGGCAGATTAGGGGTTAATAATTGAAGTTAGGTGTCGGCGATGTTAGGAAGGGCAGATTAGGGGTTAATACTATTTATTATAGGGTTAGTGAGGCGGATTAGGGGTTAATAACTTTATTATAGTAGCGGTGCGGTCCGCTCGGCAGATTAGGGGTTAATAAGTGTAGGCAGGTGTCGGCGACGTTGTGGGGGGCAGATTAGGGGTTAATAAATATAATATAGGGGTCGGCGGTGTTAGGGGCAGCAGATTAGGGGTACATAGCTTTAATGTAGGTGGCGGCGCTTTGCGGTCGGCAGATTAGGGGTTAATTATTGTAGGTAGCTGGCGGCGACATTGTGGGGGGCAGGTTAGGGGTTAATAAATATAATACAGGGGTCGGCGGTGTTAGGGGCAGCAGATTAGGGGTACATAAGTATAACGTAGGTGGCGGTCGGCAGATTAGGGGTTAAAAAAATTTAATCGAGTTGCGGCGATGTGGGGGGACCTCAGTTTAGGGGTACATAGGTAGTTTATGGGTGTTAGTGTACTTTAGGGTACAGTAGTTAAGAGCTTTATGAACCAGCGTTAGCCCAGAAAGCTCTTAACTCCTGCTTTTTTTCTGCGGCTGGAGTTTTGTCGTTAGAGCTCTAACGCTCACTTCAGAAACGACTCTAAATACCGGCGTTAGGAAGATCCCATTGAAAAGATAGGATACGCAATTGACGTAAGGGGATCTGCGGTATGGAAAAGTCGCGGCTGAAAAGTGAGCTTTAGACCCTATTTTCAGTGACTCCAAATACCGGCGGTAGCCTAAAACCAGCGTTAGGAGCCTCTAACGCTGGTTTTCACGGCTACCGCCAAACTCCAAATCTAGGTCTAAGTTTATTTCGTATAAAACAGCATTTAGTAAATTCTGTGTGCACACAATAAATGAACAATAGGATTCCATTTTAAAATAATAATGTTTGCCAACTACACTTTGAGTCATAAAGCTAAAGCTAGTTTCAAGTTAATTAAAACAGCCACCACTTTATTTTTTATTAAAGAAAATTAATATATGTAGGTCATGTACTGTACGAGCAATTTAAGATTTAGAACATATATAGAATATATTCAAAGAATTCTGACTTTGCCTCTTTATTTGTTTTATTTTTAAAGGTAATAGTGGCATAAATTCAATAATTAATATATCCAATAATATATAATTTTTCAAATATTCATTAACAATTTTAAGAAATAATTTAATGTTTCTATTACGTCAGTTTTAGGGTTGGCATAGATGTTGATGTGGCTGTAAGTGATAAATTAGCCAAAATCTTCATTATGGTATTAAAAATGGCTCACCAAGCAGCCTGGAAAAGCGAGGTAGCAGGTAAATGGTAAATGCAGAATGGCAGAATTATAGGCAGAGAAAGTACAAGGTCAAACCTTCTGGGAAAAATGGGGTACCGGATTTGAAGTGTCCCCCATTCTCCAAGAATGTAGCACCCCCAAACAAGTGGTATCCCTAGATGCCTCATCAAATTGCCGACAACTTACTAAAAGACCGACTTGATCCCTTGCTCCCCACTCGATCAAGACCCCTTTTAAGAAGCGGTGGACAGCGATGAGTTCCAGAAGCCAGAATCATTATTTAACCCTTTCCTGCTGGGGTTAAAGTATCTACATCCGAACAACTGTTGCAATGTAGACAAATTGAAATCAATTATTGGATCGGGTCTGGGGGGCATACCTATAACGCTAGGAACGCCCTCCATACCGCAATCAAATCCAAGAAGCACAGTAGGCTTCAGGACAGCCGTTGGCTATGACGTTCTATTCCGTCATAACAGCGCTAAAGCCCAGTGTAATTAAGATGGAATAGAACGGCATAACGGTGTTAAAAGGTTAATATACATGTATAACTGTTTAAATATTGAATATCAATGCAAGGCCTGACTACATTATATTATTATTAGGTGGCCAAGCACTATAGTGCTGGACAGCACTATAGTGCTGGACACCTATTGTTTTTGCTCAGATTATTATTATTATTATTATTATTATTATTATTATTATTTTTCCGCCGTTTTTTTCAAATGCTTATAATAACAACAGCATAACTCAAAAACTCATGAAACTTGGCACAGTGCTAGAGATCTATGCTGTGCATATTCCTATGCAATATAAATCTCATAGGTCATGTGATCTAGCAGCCATATTGTTTTTTGCGACAAATTTTCACAAACGCTTGAAAATCTTCTTCTCCGGAACCGCTTATGTTACAGTTGTGAAACTTGCTGTGTGTACTGCTGTACTGACCTAGAATAAAGTTTGTTCAAGAGAAGTGATTTGGTCTCATGATTTAGCTGCCATTTTGAAATGTGCGAAAATCTTTAAACATCTTCTTTTCTGAAACCGCTAAGTGCAATAAAGCGCAATTTTGTACATGTACTCTTTGCGAGGTCATCTACCAAGATTGTTAAAACTGCGAATTTTCCATAATCAACATGGCTGCTATGAGCAATTCGCCTTTTTATCGTTGTTTAATTGCATAAATTTGCACTTTATGCATTATATTTACACTATTTAACTATATTACAGTGTAGCAGACACATGAGTACACACAGTTATGACCCCTAAAGGCAATATTGCAGTTAAAATTTGCACTGCGCAGTCGCCTTCGTGAAATAAAACATTTGCAAATTTTCATAAAACTTCTGCAAATTGTAGAGGTCTATAGTGAGCATTAGTATGTGCAATTTGAAAGCCATACATTGCATAGCTTGGCAGCCATTTTGTTTCGAATGCGCTGTTTTTAAAAACTACAAAAATCTTCTTCTCCGAAACCGCTTATGGCACAGACTTGAAATTTTGTTTATAGAGTTATCTTATGACTAACATTCAGATTTGTTCAAGAGAAGTTGATACGTCATGTTGTTTGGCAGCCATTTTGAATTGTTCAAAAATGCTTAACGATATTTTTAAATTAATAATAAAACAAAAACCGTTTTACCAAAATGCTTTATTTTTGCCATGCTTATTGACATCTGTGGTGTCAACTATTGTGCATAATATGGAGACTGTATATCATATATTCTGGCAGCCATTTTGTTTTTTGCGAAAATTTCGAAAATCTATTTTCTCTGCAACCACTTATGTTAGAACTGTGAAACTTTATGTATAACCTTATATTGTGACATACAGTTACATCTGTTCATGTTGAAAGTATTGATCACATGGTATGGCCGCCATCTTGAATAGCGCAAAAACTTCGAAAATGTGTTTTCTTTGCAACCGCTTATGTTAAAGCTTTGAAATTGGCTGTATAACCATATAATGTGACCTAGATTTACATCTGTTCATGCTGAAAGTATTGGTCATATAGTGTGGCAGCCATCTTTAAAAACGCAATAATTTCAAAAATGTGTTTTCTTTCCAACTGTTTATCTTAGAACTGCAAAAACGTGCTTTATAGCTATTTTTGTGACTTAGCTGCTTGTATGCCATTGCATAGGCAATGCGCTTGGCCACCTCTATTGCTGCTTGCAGCTATATTTAGGTGGCCATGCAACGAAGTTGCAGGACAACCTATTGTTATTGTCAAGATTATTATTATTATTATTTTTTTTATTATTATTATTATTCCGCCACTTATTCAAATGCTTATAAAAACAACAGCATAACTCAAAAACTCATGAAACTTGGCACTATGCTAAAGATCTATGCTGTGCATAATCCTATGCAAAATAAATCTCATAGGTCATGTGATCTAGCAGCCATATTGCTTTTTGCGACAAATTTCGACAACCGCTTGAAAATCTTCTTCTCCAGAACCGCTTATGTTACAGCTGTGAAACTTGCTGTGTGTACTGCTGTACTGACCTAGAATAAAGTTTGTTCAAGAGAAGTGATTTAGTCACATGACCTAGCTGCCATTTTGAATTGTGCGAAAATCTTTAAACATCTTCTTCTCTGCAACCGCTAAGTGCAATGAAGTGCAATTTTGCACATGTGCTCCTTGCAAGGTCCTCTACCAAGTTTGTTCAAACTGCGAATTTTCCATAATCAACATGGCTGCTATGAGCCATTCGCCTTTTTATCGCTGTTTAATTGCGTAAATTTGCACTTTATGCATTATGTTTACACTATTTAACTATATTACAGTGTAGCAGACACATGAGTACACATAGTCATGACCCCTAAAGGCAATATTGCAGTAAAAATTTGCACTGTGCAGTCGCCTTCGTGAAATAAAACATTTGCAAATTTTCATAAAACTTCTGCAAATTGTAGAGGTCTATAGTGAGCATTAGTATGTGCAATTTGAAAGCCATACAATGCATAGCTTGGCGGCAATTTTGTTTCGTATGCGCGTTTTTTAAAAACTACAAAAATCTTCTTCTCCGAAACCGCTTATGGCACAGACTTGAAATTTTGTTTACAGATTTATCTTATGACTAACATTCAGATTTGTTCAAGAGAAGTTGATATGTCATGTGGTTTGGCAGCCATTTTGAATTGTTCAAAAACGCTTAAAGATATTTTTAAATTAATAATAAACAGCCATTTTGAATTGTTCAAAAACGCTTAAAGATATTTTTAAATTAATAATAAAACAAAAAACGTTTTACACAAATGCTTTATTTTTGCCATGTTTATTGAGATCTATGGTGACAATTATTGTGCATAATATGGAGGCTGTATATCATAAGATCTGGCAGCCATTTTGTTTTTTGCGAATATTTCAAAAATCTATTTTCTCTGCAACTGCTTATGTTAGAACTGTGAAACTTGCTATATAACCTTATATTGTGACCTAGAGTCATAGTTATTCATGTTGAAGGAATTGGTCACAAGCTGTGGCAGCCATATTGGTTTACGAGAAAATTTTGAAAATGTGTTTTCTTTCCAACCGCTTATGTTAAAGCTGTGAAATTTGCTGTATAACCATATATTGTCACCTAGAGATACATCTGATCGTGATGAAAGTATTAATCATATGGTGGGGCAGCCATCTTGAAAAACGCAAAAATGTCGAAAATGTGTTTTCTTTCCAACTGCTAATGTTAGAATTGTAAAAACTTCTATAAAGCTTTATATTGTGACTTAGCTGCTTGTATGTCATTGCAATGTAGATGCGCATGGCCACCTCTATCACTGCTTGCAGCTATATTATTATTTGTTATTGCTTGTACTATTAATATTATTTTTCCGCCGTTTTTTTTTTAATGCTTATAATAACTACAGCATAACTCAAAAACTCATGAAACTTGGCACAATGCTAGAAATCTATGCTGTGCATAATCCTATGCAACATAAATCTTATAGGTCATGTGATTTAGCAGCCATATTGCTTTTTGCGACAAATTTCGACAACCGCTTGAAAATCTTCTTCTCCAGAACCGCTTATGTTACAGCTGTGAAACTTGCTGTGTGTACTGCTGTACTGACCTAGAATAAAGTTTGTTCAAGAGAAGTGATTTAGTAACATGATCTAGCTGCCATTTTGAAATGTGCGAAAATCTTCAAACATCTTCTTCTCTGCAACCGCTAAGTGCAATAATGCACAATTTTGGACATGTGCTCCTTGCAAGGTCCTCTACCAAGTTTGTTCAAATTACGATTTTTCCATAATCAACATGACTGCTATGAGCCATTCACCTTTTTATCGCTGTTTAATTGCGTCAATTTGCACTTTATGCATTATGTTTACACTATTTAACTATATTACAGTGTAGCAGACACATGAGTACACATAGTCATGATCCCTAAAGGCAATATTGCAGTAAAAATTCGCACTGCGCAGTCGCCTTCGTGAAATAAAACATTTGCAAATTTTCATAAAACTTCTGCAAATTGTAGAGGTCTATAGTCAGCATTAGTATGTGCAATTTGAAAGCCATACAATGCATAGCTTGGCGGCCAATTTCTTTAGTTTGCGCTGTTTTTAAAAACTACAAAAATCTACTTCTCTGAAACCGCTTATGGCACAGACTTGAAATTTTGTTTATAGAGTTATATTATGACTAGCATTCAGATTTGTTCAAGAGAAGTTGATAGGTCATGTCGTTTGGCAGCCATTTTGAATTGTTCAAAAACGCTTAACAATATTTTTAAATTAATAATAAAACAAAAACCGTTTTACAAAAATTCTTTATTTTTACCATGTTTATTGACATCTATGGTGACAATTATTGTGCATAATATGGAGGCTGTATATCATATGATCTGGCAGCCATTTTGTTTTATGCGAATATTTTGAAAATCTATTTTCTCTCCAACTGCTTATGTTAGAACTGTGAAACTTGCTGTATAACCTTATATTGTGACCTAGAGTCACAGTTGTTCATGTTGAAGGAATTGGTCACAAGCTGTGGCAGCCATATTGGTTTACGCAAAAATTTTGAAAAAGTGTTTTCTTTTCAACCGCTTATGTTAAAGCTGTGAAATTTGCTATATAACCATATATTGTCACCTAGAGTTACATCTGATCGTGATGAAAGTATTGGTCATATGGTGGGGCAGCCATCTTGAAAAACACAAAAAATTCGAAAATGTGTTTTCTTTCCAACTGCTAATGTTAGAATTGTAAAATATACTATAAAGCTTTATATTGTGACTTAGCTGCTTGTATGCCATTGCAATGTCTATGCACATGGCCACCTCTATCGCTGCTTGCAGCTATATTTAGGTGGCCAGCAACAAAGTTGCAGGACAACCTATTGTTATTGTTCGGATTATTATTAGGTGGCCATGCAACGAAGTTGCAGGACAACCTATTGTTATTGTCAGGATTATTATTATTATTATTAGGTGGCCATGCAACGAAGTTGCAGGACAACCTATTGTTATTGTCAGGATTATTATTATTATTATTATTATTATTTTTTTTATTATTATTATTATTCCGCCACTTTTTCTATTGCCCATAACTTTTGAACTGCTAAAGCAAAGCTCTTGAAATCAGGTATGCTAGTACAGCCTATTGCTCTGCTACATCTCATGCAATATTGAACTCATAGGTCATAAGGTTACGCAGCCATATTGCTTTTTGCGAAAAATTTCTATAAACGCTTAATAATCTTTATCTCCGGAACTGCTAATGTTACAACTTTGAAACTTGCTGTTTAATTGCGTAATTTTGCACTTTATACATTAGTTTTACAATGTTTAACAATATTACAGTGTAATAGACACATGATTACACATAGTCATAACCCTTAAAGACAATATTGCAGTTAAAATTCGCATTGCGCAATCGCCTTCGTGAAATAAAACATTTGCAAATTTTCATGAAACTTCTGCAAATTGTAGAGGTCTATAGTGAGCATTAATATGTGCAATTTCAAAGCCATATATTGCATAGCTTGGCGCCGGCGGCCATTTTGTTTCGTATGCGCCATTTTTACAAACTATAAAAATCTTCTTCTCTGAAACCGCTTATGGGACAGACTTGAAATTTTGTTTATAGAGTTATCTTATGACTAACATTCAGATTTGTTCAAGAGAAGTTGATACGTCATGTGGTTTGGCAGCCATTTTTAATTGTTCAAAATTGCTTAACGATATTTTTAAACTAATAATAAAACAAAAACTGTTTTACAAAAATGCTTTATTTTTGACATGTTTATTGACATCTATAGTGAGCACTATTGTGCGTAATATGGAGGCTGTATATCTTACAATCGGGCAGCCATCTTGGTTTACGCGAAAATTTAGAAAGTCTATTTTCTCTGCAACCACTTATGTAAGAAATGTGAAATTTGCTGTACAGTCTTATATTGTGACCTAGATTCACAATTGCTCATTTGGAGAGAATCAGTCACATGATGCAACAGCAATATTGGTTTTATATTTATCGTAATTATTTGTAATTCAATACTGCCTCTTTTGTGTCAATAGCTCACAAAACACAAATTACTTATGCTAAACTCTTGAAATCAGGTATGCTGGTACAGCCTATTGCAATGCTTTATCTAATGCAATATTGAACTCAAAGGTCATAAGGTTACGCAGCCATATTGTTTTTTGCGACAAATTTCGAGAATCTTGCATTTTGCGAAAATCTTTAAACATCTTCTTCTCTTAAACCGCTTAGTGCAATAAAGCGCAATTTTGCACATATGCTCCTTGCAAGGTCTTCTACCAAGTTTATTAAAATTGCGATTTTTCCATAATCAACATGGCTGCTGTGAGACATTAACCTTTTTATCGCCATTTAAAAGCGTAATTTTGCACTTTATACATTAGTTTTACAATATTTAACAATATTACAGTGTAATAGACACATGATTACAAATAGTCATAACCCTCAAAGACAATATTGCAGTTAAAATTCGCACTGCGCAGTCGCCTTCGTGAAATAAAACATTTGCAAATTTTCATGAAACTTCTGAAAATTGTAGAGGTCTATAGTGAGCATTAGTATATGCAATTTGAAAGCCATACATTGCATAGCTTGGCGGCCATTTTGTTTCGTATGCATTGTTTTTAAAAGCTACAAAAATGTTCTTCTCCTAAACCGCTTATGGCACAGACTTGAAATGTTGTTTACAGAGTTATGTTATCACTAACATTCAGATTTGTTCAAGAGAAGTTGATAGGTCATGTGGTTTGGCAGCCATTTTGAATTGTTCAAAAACGCTTAACGATATTTTTAAATTATTAATAAAACAACAACCGTTTTACAAAAATGCTTTATTTTTGCCATGTGTATTGACATCTATATTGAGAACTATTGTGCATAATATGGAGGCTTTATATTATATGATCTGGCAGCCATTTTGTTTTACGTGAAAATTTTGAAAATCTATTTTCTCTGCAACCACTTATGTTAGAACTGTGAAACTTGCTGTATAACCTTATATTGTGACCTAGATACACAGTTGTTCATGTTGATGGAATTAGTTACAAGCTGTGGCAGCCATATTGATTTACGTGAAAATTTTGAAAATGTGATTTCTTTGCAACCGCTTATGTTAAATCTTTGAAATTTGCTGTATAGCTATATATTGTGACTTAGCAGCTTGTATGCCATTGCAAAGTCGATGCGCATGGCCACCTCTATCGCTGCTTGCAGCTATATTTATTATTATTATCGGTAATTTGTAGAGCACCAACAGATTCCGCAGCGCTAATCTACAATCTACAAATGCATGGTAATGTATAATTCATATTCGTTTAATTATTGGATATATGGATTAAACTGTAGATATTCTTGCTGGATGCTTTTATTATTGTAAATAAAAATATATTTTAAAAATATATATTTATGTTATAAAAGAGTGTTGCATGGTCATGTATAATTCATAATAGTTTAAGTATTGGATATATAAATTAAAATGTAGATATTCTTTCTGGATGCTTTTATTATTATAAAAAAAAAGATATTTAAAAAAAGATATTTATGTTATAAAGAGAGTAGCATTTTAATTATAGTATCACATAACTGCATGGCTGTTGTGTAATAAAACAATTGTAGTAACTTTTATAACATTAATATAAAAACTTTAAAATATATATTTAATATAAAAAACACAAGAAAAAATAAATACATATTCATTTATATACAACTAGTCCTAAAGCCTGTGTACACAGGCCAATTTTTTAAAGTACCGCGGTTCCAACCCTTGCTCCCTCTCCCTCCTCTCTTTTGAGGTCTCTCTCTCCCCCCTCTTTTGCACTCTCTCTCCCCCTCTTTTGCTCTGTCTCTCCCCCTCTTGTGCTCTCTTTCCCCCTCTCTTTTGCTCTCTCTCTCCCCCCTCTTTTGCTCTCTCTCTCTCCCCCCTCTTCTGCTCTCTCTCCCTCTTTTGCTCTCTCTCTCTCGCCCTCTTTTGCTCTCTCTCCCGTATTTTGCTCTCTTTCCCCTATTTTGCTCTCTCTCCCCTTTTTTGTTCTCTCTCCCCCTCTTTTGCTCTCTCTCCCCCCTCTTTTGCTCTCTCTCTCCCCTCTCTTTTTCTCTCTCTCCCCCCCTCATTTTCTCTCTCTCCCCCCCACTTTTGCTCTCTCTCTCTCCTCTCTTTTGCTCTCTCTCTCCCCCTCTCTTTTGCTCTCTCTCCCCCCTCTTTTGCTCTCTCTCTCCCCCTCTTTTGCTCTCACTCTCCCCCTCTTTTGCTCTCACTCTCCCCCTCTTTTGCTCTCTCTCTCTCCCCCCTCTTTTGCTCTCTCTCTCTCCCCCCCTCTTTTGCTCTCTCTCCCCCCTCTTTTGCTCTCTCTCTCCCTCCTCTATTTTGCTCTCTCTCCCCTATTTTGCTCTCTCTCCCCTCTCTTCTGCTCGCTCTCTCTTTCCCCCTTCTATTTTGGTCGCTTTCTCTCTCCCCCCCCCCTAATTTTTGCACTTTCCCTCCTCTCTTTTGGTCTCTCCCCCTCTCTTTTGGTCTCTTTCTCTCTCTCCCTCCTCTTTCTCCTCTGTTTTGCTCTCCCCTCTGTTTTTCTCTCTCACTTGACAATGCCACTGCCACCATGGCTGCTCCTTCACGCGTGCTCCCATCCGACCACGCCCCCTCGCCACACCCGCCGTCCATGCCCCCATCACGGCACGTCTGACCACGCCCCCATCACGGCATGCCCGGCCACACCCCATCACTGCACGCCCGGCCACACCCCACCAGGAGCTTCCGCAGTGTGCATTTCTCTGCTGCTCAAGGCCAGGTATGTTTGTCCTTGTGCAGTCTCTACTGCGCATGACTGCATCTGACAAACATACCTGGCCTTTTATTATATAGGATAGTTAAAAGAATATGCATCATGCATAACAATGCATAATATTTTAAAAACATTGTGGGCTATGGTAGCATTTTTCAAAGGAAAGTCCATACAAATACACAAACGTACATATACACATTTGAAACCTTCCTTATTCAGCACCTTGTCATTTGCCATAAACCTTTAAAACACTGTTAAAACATTTTTGTTCAATAATGCACCTTTATTTAACATTCAATATGTATAAATATATGTGAGATACGTTATTTTAATACATTTTTCATGTTTTGTTATGCATAGTTTCAAGCGTTAACACTTTTCAAAGCTATTTTGTGTTGAGCTCAAGGACAACACTTAACACTCAAGGACAATGCTTAATAAGAGCACTAACTGCACTCCCTGTGCCATGCATAAAACATATAGGGCTCAATAAAAAAATTGCGGATGCATTAAGATTCGGTCATAATTCAGGCATCTTTAACAGGGTGGAGCCCTATGGCAGGGTTAGCAGGGAACTGGGCAAATTGCATAGCAATATACTGGAGACTTAAATGTATATAACAGTCCTGTTTATTAAGAGAAAGTTACACAGGGAAATAGCTAATAATGTCCTGAAATTGTTTTTACTGGAAACAGGTACAAGCAAGAGTTAACAAAGAAAAGCTGTACAAACCAGAATAGCTGATGTTGATGTGCAAGTTCAGTCAGACAAGAGCCAAGTAATGAAAGGCCCACTTAATGCTAAGGACTGTAGTACACACTTCTGGGCTAAACTAAGAAAATGCAGCTCCTAGGCAAATCAAAGGAAATGCCAGCTTCTGTGTACAAAGAAAATGCTGCTCCTTAGCAAAGCGAATGCCCACTTCTGGGCAAATCAAAGGAAATACAATATGCTGAATACAAGCTGCAAGCAGCAGAAAAGTCAGTTCTGTAGACAGAGTAAACACATAGGGGTCAAGTTATCAAGCTCCGTATGGAGCGTGATGCCCTGTGTTTCCGGCGAGCCTTCTAAAGACAGCTGCTTCATAACCTGTCTGCCTGCTCTGAGGCAGCGGACAGAAATAAACCCAATCAAATACGATCGGGTTGATTGACACCCCCTGCTAGTGGCCTATTGGCCGCAAATCTGCAGGGGGCAGCATTGCACCTGCAGTTCACAAAAACTGCTGGTGCAATGATAAATGCCGACAGCGTATGCGGCGGACATGATACGCTACATTGTATCATGTCCGTCAGCACTTTAATAAATTTACCCCATAGGCACAGCAGCCAATAAGGTACTAGAGCTGGAAAACTGCAACAGGGAAAGCCCAAGCAGTAGTACTAAATGTGTAAAATACAGAGACAAGGTTAGGACAGTCCAAGGTTCAAAGGTAAGGCAGTAAGTATCCAAACATAGGCAAGGTCACCAGCAGGAAGTCAAGCAACAAACAGGAAGAAGGAACAAAATAGGCTTCAATGCCAAAAGCCAGGAGTAAAGGCATAGGTTGCTCAAAATTTAGTCAGAGAGCATTTCCCTGATTGGGTAGCATCCAAAGAGGGTGGAGCTTAGAGACACACTGATAATAATATTCCTCCACAAACCGCTTCAAGTAAACATCCTACAGTGGCACAGACAGAGCAAACTGGACACTGAACCTTGAGTCCTCAGTTCAATACCAGGCAAAGCCCAACAAGGAAGTCACCAGTGGCATCCCTGCAATGTGTTTTGAATTTTAGTACACACAGAGCTTATGGGATCCTGACAGAATCTCTGGTTAACATTTTTATTTTTGCCATCCGTTTTGCAATACCAGATTGTGCTCTATTTTTCGCTAGAGTCCGGACACACTGTGTTATCGATTGCGTTCCACTTGTAATCTAGATCTACACTGGGTAATTGATGTGCAATCAATGAAGACTTAGGGGCATATTTATCAAGCTCCATATGAAGCTTGATGCCCCGTGTTTCCAGCGAGCCTCCAGGCTCGCCGGAAACAATTCATGAAGCAGCATAATAAATAGGCCCCTTAATATGATCTGAGGGGAAATTTAGCATTGCTTCCAATGTAACTAGGCACATAGTGGTTTAGTTGTGCTTTACACTTCTCATGTTAGAGGTTATTACTCCTGCCCCAATTTAACCTTAAGACATTCAATACTGTTAGTTTATCTGTCTGCTTAAGCTTGAGTATGTGAACACAATGGGGCCTTATCTATCAAGCTCCGAATGCAGCTTGATGCCCCATGGTTCTGGCGAGCCTGCAGACTCGCCAGAAACAGCAGTTATGAAGCAGCGGTCACAAAGACCGCTGCTCCATAACCCTGTCCGCAGGCTTTGAGCAGGCGGACAGACATCGCCGGAAATCAACCCGATCGAGTACGATCGGGTTGATTGACACCTCCCTGCTGGTGCAATGCTGAATATGGAGAGCGTATTGCTCTCCGCATTCAGCGCGGTCTTGCGGACCTGATTCGCACTGTTGGATCAGGTCGGCAAGACCTTTCTTAAATAGGGGCCTATAAGCATTACATGTCACTTTATTATTCTCTCCTAAATTGTGATACAATTATCCCAGAATACCACCTATTATTTGCTTGCTAATATTAGTACCTAGAAGTTCCAGTGTTTGTGTGAGTAATAAACTAGAATACATAAGGTTTGGAACGTATTCATTGTAACATTTTATGATAAGGAAATTCAGGACATCAGAATTGTCACATGTTCTTGTTTATAAGATTTTACTCACAGACTTTGATGTGAAACTCTAGTAGTTATACATAGGCCCCTACTTATCAAGCTGTCAACTTAGCTGCATTTGCCACATAAAAAACGATCGCCTAAGATTGCCTAACATTGCTGCCGCGGACCTGAATACGTTCCCCAAAATTACCAAAAAAGCTGTCAAAAAGTTGAGCACCAAGTACGGGGCGATGAGCAGCGGACTGTTGTTAACTGACAATCATCGATCTCGCTGCTCTTTGGCTGTTTCACTGCTTTATTGGTACCCTGTCACTAAGCACCCACACTATACTATACTGTTTTACCCCCTATACCGCCGCTCCTGGAGCACACCGCAACTCTAATAAATGTATTAACCCCTAAACCGCCACTCACGGACCCCGCCGCAACTCTAATAAATGTATTAACCCCTAAACTGTCGCTCCCGGAGCCCACCGCCACCTACATTATACATATTAACCCCTATTCTGCTGCCCCCTATACCGCCACCACCTACATAAAGTTATTAACCCCTATCCTGCCGCTCCCGGACCCCACCACAACTAAATAAAGGGTTTAACCCCTAAACTTCCGCTCCCGGAGCCCACCGCCACCTACATTATACATATTAACCCCTATTCTGCTGCCCCCTATACCGCCGCCACCTACATAAAGTTATTAACCCCTATCCTGCCGCTCCCAGACCCCACCACAACTAAATAAAGTGTTTAAGTTAATATTTTACAGGTATTTAGTTTTAAAAAGGAATCATTTATTTAAATTATATTTACGTTAGGGGGGTTAGGGTTAGACTTAGATTTAGGGGTTAATAACTTTAATGTAGGTGGCAGTGGGCTCCGGGAGCAGAAGTTTAGGGGTTAAACAGTTTAACCCCTAAACTTCTGCTCCCGGAGCCCACTGCCACCTACATTAAAGTTATTAACCCCTAAATCTAAGTCTAACCCTAACCCCCCTAACGTAAATATAATTTAAATAAATGATTCCTTTTTAAAACTAAATACCTGTAAAATAAACCCTAAGATAGCTACAATATAACTAATAGTTACATTGTATCTAGCTTAGGGTTTATTTTTATTTTACAGGCAAGTTTAGATTTATTTTAACTAGGTAGAATAGTTATTAAATAGTTATTAACTATTTAATAACCACCTAGCTAAAATAAATACAAATTTACCTGTAAAATAAAATCTAACCTAAGTTACAATTACACCTAACACTACACTATAATTAAATTAAATCCCTAAATTAACTACAATTAAATACAATTAAATAAAATTAGCTAAAGTATAAAAAATAAAAACACTAAATTACAGAAAATAATAAACAAATTACAAGATTTTTAAACTAATTACACCTAATCTAATCCCCCTAACAAAAGAAAAAAGCCCCCCAAAATAAAAAAAAAGCCTATGCTAAATTGCAAATAGTCCTTAAAAGGGCTTTTTGCGGGGCATTGCCCCAAAGTAATCAGCTCTTTTACCTGAAAAATAAAGTACAATATCCCCCCCAACATTAAAACCCACCACCCACACACCCAACCCTACTCTAAAACCCACCCAATCCCCCCTTAAAAAAACCTAACACTAACCCGTTGAAGATCACCCTACCTTGAGAAGTCTTCACCCAACCGGGCCGAAGTCCTCAACGAAGCCGGGCAAAGTGGTCCTCCAGGCGGGCAGAAGTCTTCATCCAAGCCAGGCAGAAGAGGTCCTATAGATGGACAAAAGTCTTCATCCAGGCGGCATCTTCTATCTTCATCCATCCGGCGCGGAGTGGCTCCATTTTCAAGACATCCGATGCGGAGCATCCTCTTCTGGCGACGTCTTCTTCCCAAATTAATGTTCCGTTAAATGATGTCATACAAGATGGCGTCCCTTGAATTCCGATTGGCTGATAGAATTCTATCAGCCAATCGGAATTAAGGTAGGAAAAATCCTATTGGTGGATGCAATCAGCAAATAGGATTGAGCTCGCATTCTATTGGCTGATTGGAACAGCCAATAGAATGTGAGCTCAATCCTATTGGCTGATTGCATCAACCAATAGGATTTTTCCTACCTTAATTCCGATTGGCTGATAGAATTCTATCAGCCAATCGGAATTCAAGGGACGCCATCTTGGATGACATCATTTAAAGGAACATTCATTTGGAAAGAAGACGTCACCAAAAGAGGATGTTCTGCGTTGGATGTCTTGAAGATGGAACCGCTCCGCATTGGATGGATGAAGATAGAAGATGCCATCTGGATGAATACTTCTGCCCATCTGGAGGACCTCTTCTGCCCGGCTTGGATGAAGACTTCTGCCTGTCTGGAGGACCACTTCGCCCGGCTTCGTTGAGGACTTCGGCCCGGTTAAGTGAAGACTTCTCAAGGTAGGGTGATCGTCAAGGGGTTAGTGTTAGATTTTTTAAGGGGGGATTGGGTGGGTTTTAGAGTAGGGTTGGGTGTGTGGGTGGTGGGTTTTAATGTTGGGGGGGTATTGTACTTTTTTTTACAGGTAAAAGAGCTGATTACTTTGGGGCAATGCCGTGCAAAAAGCCCTTTTTTTTTTTTTTTTTTTTTATTCCAATAAGTGAAATAGTAGTACAATTAGCACCTTCATCCCATCACGCAGGGTGAGGGAGGTAGCCATGAACCAAACAGAAGTACCAACAGTAAAATTAATTAATGTTTTTTCTTTTTAACCAACAAAAAAATTAAAAAGTTGTCAATGTAACAAACTGAGGTTGTATTAAGGTCTAATGTTAGATCACATTCTTGGGGTTTTCAGTATAAAGAAAATAAGAAACATTCAATTCATGAAATGAGGTACATCAAAAACAGCTGAGTATTCTGATTGAAAATCAGAACAATACAATAGAAACAGCAAGAGGTTCCACCGGGGCTTATCTGCCCCTAGATGACACAGTGTAAGAAAGAAAAAAAAAAAAAAAGGTAATTATTTAGAGGGGCTAGGCCATTTTCCATTATATGACATATATCTGACTGGCTAACTTCCCCTGTTAATCAGGAGTTAGACATTCTGCCCTTTAGCCTTTTAACTTTCTTCATGGCTTCATATAAAAGAAGAATAAGAAAAGTAAAAAAAAAAAAAAAAAATTTTCTCTTCCCTTCCCTCTCCCTCCCCTCCTCCATTATCAGGATCCCAATGGGTGCTGTGTTGTCTTCCAAATTCCTAGCAGAACTAATTCAGTATCTTTGAAATTGTAAATTATAAATTCAATCTCACTGGGAGAGAGAGCTTTAATAAAATGAGACCACTTAGAGAAGAAACTTTTGATTTCTCTGTCATTTTGCAAATTAGTATCAACTTATTCGATGATACATTGCTTCTTTAGGCAGTTTTTTACTTCTGTTATGCTTGGAATTGTTTTTGTTTTCCATTTTTTTAAGATCAAATATCTAACCGCTAGGGTGACCATACTTGTAGTTTTATTGTTATCGTATGTTGAGTCTGGGTTATCAGCAAGGAACACTATCCTCCTGGAAGAAAAAGAGAAGGAAGGAACTTTGACAATATTATTGAGCCAGTATTGTATTCTCAGCCAGAAATTCTGGATTTTTGGGCAGTCCCATATCATATGTAGAAGGCCAGCGGCCACAAATGAGCATTTTGGGCATTTATTGAACCCAGTATTTAAACATTTAGATCCCTTTTCTGGGGTAAAGTAGGTCATATGTATAAGCCTTATATGCGATTCCCTCCAGGTTGCAGAAAAGGTGACACGGGAGACTTCATGGATCGAGGAGGTAAGTAGGGCTGGGTCTAAAGAGTCCTGTCGGAGCATTAAGGCCCATTTAGAATGAAGTTTGTCCATAGTATCAGGGCCTTTGAATGAGATCAAAGTTTGGTAAATGTATGAGATTGAGGTGACTCCATTCTTAACTAATGTTAACCAGTTCTCCACGTCACCTAGTGACCAATCCCAGCCATAATCAGCCACCTGTTTGAGAGCAAAATGCCTCACCTGAAGGTATGCAAAGAAGTCTTGGTTGGGGATATGGAATTCCTCCTTGAGAGAACTTAAAGTCTTTATGCATCTTCTTTCAAAGTCAAGGAGTTGTTCAACCTTTGCCAGCCCCAGGGTTGCCCAGTTAGAAAATAAAGCTGACTGCATTCCTGGGGAAAACTGAGAGTTATTCATTATTGGGGCATATCTGGAGATCTTAGATCTGGTGCGAAGAGAGGAACAAATCTTCCTCCAAATATATATTGGGTTGCAAATAGATCTTATCTTTTTTAGTTCAATGGGAAGTGTTTTACCACTACAATGGATTAGAGCTGTCAGTGCGAATGGGTATACTATACTACTCTCTACTTCACCATGTGTTACGTAGTTACTATTGGTGATCCAATCTGCTACAATTCGTGCCAAGAATACTTGATTATATGTTTGGAGATCAGGGAGTGATAGTCCTCCTAGATTTCTAGGTAACGCTAGTCTAGCTAATGAGATTCTTGATTTTTTATTCTGCCAAATGAATGTTTGCAACACCGTGATGAATGATGAAATGTCTTTTGGTTTAAGAAGCAAAGGGGTATTCTGGAGGACATAAAGAACTCTGGGGAGAAGAGTCATTTTAAATAGGGCTATGCGCCCCGACAGCGAGAGAGGAAGATTCTGCCAGTTTTTTAAAGTTTCTTTTACGTTATTAAGAACAGGAAGTATATTCAAATTGTACCAGTTGTCGGGGTTAGATGATATCCAGATACCTAGGTATTTGAATGAATCCTGCACAATGTTAAAAGGAATAGATGATAGTGAATCCTTAGTCTGTTTGACCCAAAGTAACTCTGATTTTGCGGCGTTGACACTATAACCTGAGAATGAGCCAAACTGATGAATTATTGTAAGAAGTTTTGGTATATTTCTGGAAGTGTGAGAAATGTATATTAAAACGTCATCTGCGTATAATGCAATTTGTAATTTTTTTTGTTGATTTTAATCCCTTCTAGCTGTTGCCGGATTTGTATCGCGAGGGGTTCAATAGCTAAGTCAAACAGGAGCGGGGAAAGAGGACACCCCTGCCTCGTGCCCCTCTCTAAATTAATAGTCTGTGTGGGGAGACCATTTACTATTATTCTCGTGGAGGCGTTTTTATACAAGTTATTAAAAAAACTCAGGAAGTGACCAGTAATTCCAAAATGTTCTAAAGTATATAGGATATGGTCATGATGTACCGAGTCGAACGCCTTTTCCGCGTCAATAGAAATAATTGCCATATCTGGGGTGTCCTCTCTCGCCTCCTGCTGCCTTTCTCTTGCCTTGAAGTAATCTATTACAAGAAATACCTCTCTTATTTTGGCTGAGGAATTACGCCTCAGCAAAAAGCCAGCTTGATCTTTATGGATTATAGTGGGGAGAAGTATTTGAAGCCTCTGTGCCAGTATTGCTGTTAAAAGTTTATAATCGGTATTGAGGAGTGTTATGGGTCTGAATGATTCTTTTTTAGTTGGATCTTTGCCTGGTTTGACAATAAGGGTTGTATGTGAAGCAACAAAATCAGATGATGGAATATTGCCCTTTATGTATAGGTCATTGAAGAGAGCTGTTAAATGTGTTGATACTTCAGACTTTAGAATCTTATAGAATTCATTTGGAAGGGCGTCTGGTCCTGGGGCTTTGTTCAAAGCGAGCTTTTTAATTGCTGCTTCAGTTTCTATCTCTGCTATCGGGGCGCACAGCCCCTCAAGTAACTCAGGAGTTGCTTTTGGGAAGGATATTTTTCCCCAGAATTCCTCACGTTCCTCAATATTTGAGGTCTTAGAAGAGTAAATAGACTTATAGTAGTCTGCAAAAACACCAAGTAGTTCCTCGGATGTATTAAAATATTTACCTTTAGAGTATATAGAGTCTATCATGGGAGAGGCCCTATCCCTCCTGACCAAGTCCGCGAGTAACTTCCCAGTTTTACTCCCAAAGCGGTATAGTTTCGCCTGCAGTTTCAGATCCCTTCGAGATGTTTGATAGAGTAAAAATGAGTCTCTTTCCGTTAATGCGGCTGTATATTTATCCCGATTCTACGAGGTCCTTTGGAAGATATATTGGTTATATGCATTTGTCACTGCTTTTAGAAGTTTTTCTCTTAACTTAAGTTTTTTAAGGGCTATTTGTAATTTAGTATAGGGAAGGGCTTTTTTTATTTGGGGGGGGGCTTTTTTATTTTATTAGGGGTATTAGATTAGGTGTAATTAGTTTAAAATTCTTGTAATTATTTTATTATTTTCTGTAATTTAGTGTTTGTTTTCTTTGTACTTTAGTTAATTTTATTTAATTGTATTTAATTGTAGTTAATTGTAGTTAATTTAGGTAATTAATTTAATTATAGTGTAGTGTTAGGTGTAATTGTAACTTAGGTTAGGTTTATTTTACAGATACTTTTGTATTTATTTTAGCTAGGTAGTTAGTAAATAGTTAATAACTATTTACTAACTAGTCTACCTAGTTAAAATTAATGCAAACTTGCCTGTAAAATAAAAATAAACCCTAAGCTAGCCACAATGTAACTATTAGTTATATTGTAGCTAGCTTAGGGTTTATTTTATAGGCAAGTATTTAGTTTTAAATAGGAATAATTTATTTATATTTATTTAAATTATATTTAAGTTAGGGGGTGTTAGGGTTAGACTTAGGTTTAGGGGTTAATAAATTTAATATAGTGGCGGCGGTGTAGGGGGGGCAGATTAGGGGTTGATAAATATAATGTAGGTGGCGGCGGGATCCGTGAGCTACGGTTTAGTGGTTAATAAGTTTATTAGAGTGGCAGCGGGCTCCGTGAGCGGCGGTTTAGGGGTTAATAAGTTTATTAGAGTGGCGGTGGGCTCTGTGAGCGGCGGTTTAGGGGTTAATAAGTTTATTAGAGTGACGGTGGGCTCCGGGAGCAGCTGTTTAGGGGTTAATAAGTATAATGTAGGTGTCGGTGGTGTAGGAGTGGCAGATTAGGGGAGTTTAGACTCGGGGTACATGTTAGGGTGTTAGGTGTAGACATTACCATAGGAATCAATGGGATATCGGGCAGCAGCGAACATAAGCTTTTGCTGTTTCAGACTCCCATTTATTCCTATGGCATCTGCCACCTCCAGGGCGGCGGATTGAAAACCAGGTACGCTGGGCCGGAATAGTGTCGAGCGTACCTGCTAGTTATTTGATAACTAGCAAAAGTAGTCAGATTGTGCCTAACTTGCATTCGGAACATCTGGAGTGATGTAAGTATCGATCTGTGTCGGACTGAGTCCGACGGATCATATGTTACGTCACTAAATTCTACTTTTGCCGGTCCTTTAGGGTTTGATAACTAAGGCGAATCTGGTTCGCCACAAATACACTGTGGAATTCCAGTGTATTTGCGGTTGACAGCTTGATAAATAGAGGCCATAGTGTTTTAGTCAGGGTCAGCTCTAAGGGGGGGGCATTGGGGGGCAATGCCCCCCCAAATAGAATGCTGTGCCCCCCAGGGCAAAAGAAGTGATTTAAAAAAATATATATATTTTTATTTATTTTTTATTTATTTTTTTTACATTTTAAAAGTGATGGAACGTCCAGGGTCCTAAATGTCGCATCAACCATTTGCAGCCACTGGACCCTGGAGATCCGCCACTGGAGGGCCCAGCTGAATATCCTCTATTTACAACCAGATAACAAATAAAGTTGCATTTCCCTGCTGGTGCTCTCACAGTTAACCTAGGGCTTGCAATGCCCCTCCTCCTGCTAGCCCACTTACTACAGAGCTGAAGTGAGATGATGACATCATCAGACCTCTGCAGGAAGTGCTGGGAGAAGCTAACAGTCAGTGAGAGGGAAGGCAGAAGTAATTTTGTGAAAACACAGCCGTATAACCAATGTGTGTATGAGAGTAGTATCCCTTCCCTATTGTGCTTTATATCCTGGCAGCCACAGATAAAGAAGCAAACTGGGAATTCCTTGGTTTCCCCACTGCAGGTCACACAAAAAAGTGTGCATTGTGCCTGCTTTATCTGCAGTGATCAGTGTAAAATGTGTGTCAGATTATAGGTGCTCAAATACACACACTTCAAATGTAGCTGTGGGACAATGAGTGAAATAACCTTATGTTTATTATTTACATGTTTCAAAACATCTCCTATTTGTCCCCAAGGTTATTTTATTATATACATATATACCGTGTGAGTGTGTGTATATATATATATATATATATATATATAAACAAAACAAATCTAACTCCTGCACAGCCAGAGATATGATAAATGTAACCCCTGGACTGCCACAGTAGGTCTGCTCTTATTTTGACTCTCATACATGCTTTTTAAATGCGTGCCCCCTCGTGAAAAAAAAATGCCCCCCCATTTCATTCATTCTGGAGCCGACCCTGCCCCCAAGTCCGCATGAAGGTGCGGCTCTTTTCCAGCTCAGCTGGTAGGGGGCAGATTAAGTTTTTTCTAAAATGTTTGGATTAATTCTTTCCAAAATCATTGGATTCAGAATATTGTCTCTCAGGGGTACAGAGTAGGATTCAGAGTAAGACCGCTTGTGAGAAGATTTTTCTCTCACGTATTCTAGCAAACCCGGTAAAGGCTCAGGCTTTCCTGAAGTGTGTTTCAGGCCTGGAGTTATCTGGGATAATCATGCCAGTTCCATTTTCCATTTCAGGGTCTGGGGTTTTATTCAAATCTATTTATTGTCCCAAAGAAAGAAGATTCATTCAGACCAGTTTTGGATCTAAAATATTTTAATCAATATGTAAGAGTACCAATTTTTAAAATGGTGATTATAAGGTCTATTCTGCCTTTTGTTCGGCAAGGGCATTATGTGCCCACAATAGACTTACAGGATGCATATCTACATATTCTGATTCATCCAGATTGCTTTCAGTTTCTGAGATTTTCTCTTTTAGACAAGCATTACCAATTTGTTGCTCTTCCTTTTTGGCCTAGTGTCAGCTCTAGGAATCTTTTCTAGGTTCTCGGTGTCCTACTCTCTGTTATCAGAGAGTCAGGTGTTGCAGTGTTTCCTTATTTGGACGATATCTTGGTACTTGCTTAGTCTATAAGTTCTGCAGAATCTTACACAAATTATCTACTGTTGTTTCTTCATAGACATGGTTGGAGGATCAATTTACTATAAAGTTCCTTGATTCCTCAGACAAGGGTCACCTTTTTAGGTTTCCAGGTAGATTCAATATCCATGATTCTGTCTTTAACAGACAAGAGGCAATTTAAATTGGTTTCAGCTTGTTGGAACCTTCAGTCTCTATTTTTTCTTATGCTATGTGCATGGAAGTTTTAGGTTTCATGACTGCAGCATTGAACGTACTTCTCTTTGCTTGTTTTCTTGTGAGACCTCTCCAGCTTTGTATGCTGAATCAATGGTGCTGGGATTATGCAAAGATATCACAATTAATATCCTTAAATCCCAATGTTCCATTATCTCTGACTTGGTGTTTAGATCACCATCGTATAGTTCTAGGGGCCTCTTTGGTTCATCCAACCTGGACTGTAATCACAACAATTGTGAGTCTTTTCAGGTTGGGGAGCTGTTTGGGGATCTCTGACAGCACAAGGGGTTTGGAAATCTCAAGAGGCGAGATTATAATTCAATATTTTGGAACTCCGTGCAATTTTCAGGGTTCTTCAGGCTTGGCCTCTGCTGAAGAGAGAACCATTCATTTGTTTTCAGACAGACAATATAACAGCTGTGGCATATGTCAATCATCAGGGTGGGACTCACAGTCCCCTAGCTATGAAAGAAGTATCTTGAATACTTTCTTGGGCGGAATCCAGGTCTTGTCTAATTTCTGAGGTACATATCCCAGGTGTAGACAATTGGGAAGTGGATTTTCTCAGTCATCAGACTTTACATCGGGGGGAGTGGTCTCTCCATCCAGATTTGTTTTCTCATCTAAACAAGAAACTTCCCAGGTACCTGTCCAGGTTTTTCAGGCAAAAGCAGTGGATGCGTTGACACTTCCTGGGTTTTGCCAACCTGCTAATATATTCCCGCCTTTAGTTCTTTTTCCAAGAGTGATATCCAAAATCATCATGGAACAGTCATTTGTATTGCTGGTAGCTCCAGCATGACCTCACAGGTTTTGGTATGTGGATTTTGTTTGGATATCCAGTTGCCAACCTTGGCCTCTTCCATTAAGATCAGATTTTCTGTCTCAAGGTCTGTTTATCCATCAGGATTTCAAATCAATAAATTTGAAGGTATGGAAATTGAACGCCTAGTGCTTAGTCATAGAAGTTTCTCTGATTCAGTGATTAATACTATGTTACAGGCTTATAAATCTGTTTCTAGGAAGATTTATTATCGAGTTCCAAAGACTTATATTCATGGTGTACTTCTCATAAATTCGTTTGGACATTTTTTTAGAATTCCTAGAATTTTGCAGTTTATTCAGGATGGTTTGGATAAGGTTTTGTCTGCAAGTTCCTTGAAGGGACAAATCTCTGCTCTTTCTGTCTCATTTTACAGAAAGATTGCTAAAGCTTCCTGATATTTACTGTTTTATACAGGCTTTGGTTTGTATCAAGCCTGTCATTAATTCATTCTCTCCTCCTTGGAGTCTTAATTTGGTTTTGAGGGCGTTTCAGGCACCTCCATTTGAGCCTATGCTTTCTTTGGACATTAAACTACTTTCTTGGAAAGTGTTGTTCCTTTTGGCCATCTCTGAATTATCTGCTCTTTCTTGTATTTCTCCTTTTCTGATTTTTCATCAGGATTAGGTGGTTTTGCGGACTTCATTTAAATTCTTACCGAAGGTTGTGAATTCTAACAACATTAATAGAGAAATTGTTGTCCTTTTCTTGTGTCCTAATCCTAAGAATTCTTTGGAGAAATCCTTATATTCTTTGGATATGGTAAGAGTTTGAAATATATGTTGAAGCTACTAAAGATTTCAGGAAGACTTCTAGTCTATTTGTTATCTTTTCTGGTTCTAGGAAAGGTCAGAAGGCCTCTGCCTTTTTCTTGGCTTTGTGGTTAGACTTTTATTTTCATTTAGCTTATTTGGGGTCGGGTCAAGCCCCACCTCAGAGAATTACAGCTCCTTCTATTAGATCAGTCTCCACTTCATGGGCTTTTAAGAATGAAGCTTTGGTTGATCAGATTTGCAGAGCCGCAACCTGGTCTTCTTTGCATACATTTACTAAATTCTACCATTTTGATGTATTCGCTTCTTTGGAAGCAGTTTTTGGTAGAAAAGTTTTTCAGGCAGCTGTTTCAGTTTGATTCTTCTGCTTATGTTTTATTTTTTTTCGTTTCATTCATGAGAATAAACTTATATTTTGGGTTGTGCATTAATTTTTCAGCGAAATGGCTGTTTTTATTTTTTTCCCTCCCTCTCTAGTGACTCTTGCGTGGAGTTCCACATCTTGGGTATTGCTATCCCATACGTCACTAGCTCATGGACTCTTGCCAATTACATGAAAGAAAACATAATTTATGTAAGAACTTACCTGATAAATTAATTTCTTTCATATTGGCAAGAGTCCATGAGGCCCACCCTTTTTATGGTGGTTATGATTTTTTTGTATAAAGCACAATTATTTCCAAATTCCTTTGTTGATGCTTTTTACTTCTTTCTTTATCACCCCACTACTTGGCTATTCATTAAACTGAATTGTGGTTGTGGCGAGGGGTGTATTTGTAGGCATTTTGAGGTTTGAGAAACTTTGCCCCTCCTGGTAGGATTTTATATCCCAAACGTCACTAGCTCATGGACTCTTGCCAATATGAAAGAAATTAATTTATCAGGTAAGTTCTTACATAAATTATGTTTTTTCTAATTTGAATATACCAAGAGAACAAAGACAAATTGATAATAGGAGTAAATTAGAAAGTTGCTTAATATTGCCTGCTCTGTCTGAATCATGAAAGTTTAAATTTGACTATAATATTCCTTTAAAGATAGCAATACAAATATTATTACATGAAACAAATGCTAGAATATTATAAATTATATTATTTATATTATTTAAAATGTAAAATAAACAAACAAATGTATTAAAATGTGTTTCATTTTTCCAATATTGCAAAATATTTGCCCATCCCTAATGCTGGGGCAGAGCACAGGCTTCCCATATGGACAATCCTCAATTGTTACAAAGATCTGCATTGTAAATAAATGTTTTGAAAAAGCATGTACAGATGTTTTTTTTGTTAACACAAATTTGCATTGCTTTTGTTTAAAAAGTTTGTTTGGCCCATGTACCCAGATTAATAGTTGGTTGAGTTAATTTGAATCATTTTGAAAACCTAGGTTACAGATTTTGGTTTTTGGGCCTATACAAGGAGTGTGGGACAAAGCATATTTTTTTACACAAAGCAAGAGTTGCTAAATGTCCTTTAAAGGGGCGGAATATTATTCCAGTGTTAAATTACAGAAAATAAATAAGCTTTTTCTCATACTGTTGTTATAGTCACACAGGCAGTGCAATCAGTTTAATTAGTCTGAGGTTATGTTTCTATAACAGAGGTGAATGTTTTTGCTTGTAAATTTTTTATTTTTCTTTATTAGTTCCTTCAAAATGATTTGCATTTATATTTAATATTCTGTCCCCTAGCAATATCAGTTTTACTTTACAAAATATGATATCACTAGTGGGGTTTTTTTTCTTCAATATTTACAAATGTTTCTTCTTTTCTCACATAGGTAATTTCCTTGAATTGTAAACAGAGGCTGCATCAACATAATAGAACTTAAATGTATTTGTCTGACCTTATGAAGATGCCAAAAAGAAAATAAGATGTATTAGGTGCATGTGTACTGTACAAAGTAATATTCCTGTGTACTTAAAGGGGTGTGTAAGAATCTTTCATCTGCACAGGCTGGCTTCTTCTTATTGTTTACCTTGGCAGTTAACTCGATACAATGATTTGCTTAAAACAAATAAATTATTGGCTTTAGGTCTGGAGATCTAGTTGCAAAATGATGCAGACTTAAATAAGACGTGTTCATCTAGACAATATATAATTATTTCCTAAAATTATGGACTTTTGTCCATTTAGAGGGGGATCTTCTAGGTCTCATTTTCATTACATAGGGATGTTGTATTTAAAAGGACAAGGACATCAAAATCAATCACAGTAATTATGCCCCCATCAATCCCTTAAACCCTGCTTCTGGGGATAAGGACTTAGGTTTTATAAACTTTACTTCAGAACTCTTATTCTTTATCCAAAAAAGGATTACACTAAATAGAGATTTACTGTTGGGAAATTAGGTATGACTGAGGCCTGAAAGTCTTGGTGTAGGTATATTGCAGTGAAAGGGACAGTATACACAAATTTTCATATTACTACATGTAATAGACACTACTCTAAAGAAGAATATGCACAGATACTGATCTTTTAAAAGCTTACTTACAAGCTCCCAGTTTAGCACTGTTCATGAATCATGAGGTTAGGCTGACACACCAATTGAAAGGGACTGAGAATACAGACACTCCCCCTCCCCTGCTGCATATGAAAAGACCCATTACACAAGCAGGAGAAAGATGGAATCTGTAGACTTGAGTCTACATTTGATAATTTGGGGCTTGGTTAAGAGTCTGAAGATCAGCACAATGTTATTAAAAATAAGCAAAACTACACAGTTACTAAACCATTCCCAGTTTGGCTATATAAATGGATAATCTACAAAACTTTTATGCAAAAAAAACAAAAACTAGTGTACAATTTCCCTTTAAGGAAAATCTACTATTCATATTGAACTTTAAAAAATAAATGAAATATAACATATATGACATACACCAGCATTTTAAAGAGAACAATATCTTCTTTTGTATGACAGTGTTGTGTGTATAATGTCTTTAGGTGACTGGGATTCTTTTAGAGCACCTATCCTCACAAACAGAAAATACATTAAGTAGGAGATATATGTCATCTAACCCATAGAGGGACAACTGGACCCCTCATGCTTTATTATGGGGAGATAGAGGGGTCAGAGCCTCTCCCTATTATTAAAAAACACCCTGGTCACTAGTTGTACAGTTGATTTCCATTACCAATGTGATCAACATAATAAAGTAGGAACATTAGGACACCCATTTAAAAGAGGGAAACTAAGCAAGTGAAGATACAGCACTACTATGGGGTGCACAATACGACTAGAGACACTGCTGAGTCTCTACACCATCAATAACTCCAAAGATGTCCACTCCTAGAAATCTTTAAAAGACTGTATTTAGGCAATAAAAAACAGCAATGTTTCGCCCTTAGTCATGCTCAAGTACTATACATTTTCACAAGACTTTCAAATCTTATTTTTTTGCGCCAAACAACCTCTGACTATACATATACTCCCTCTTGTGGACATTTTCATAATAACATGAATATATCTATTATACTATGTATCACAACTTACAATGCATTACATCTATAAATATACTTTGTTAGACACTGTTACATCACACTGTTTATCATATCTTTAGAACTGAGATACAAGAGAAGGAAGTTAAAGTAATACCTGTAAACATTCAGGGAAATATAAATTATACAAACTTAAAAAAACTAATAAACGATTATAATTTCTGGAAGATAAAACTAATACCTTTTCTAAAAGAAACAGGAAAGATCATAATCTTTGTTAAGACCCCTAGGGGCCAATGTTTTAAGTTTGTGTATCCACCACATTTCTTTGTGCTTTAGAAGTTTTTCCCTGTCCATACCAATTCTGGAAGGCCGTATATGGTCAATGACCCGCCATCTCAGTTGACTTATGCCATGGCCCTTTTCCAGAAAATGTCTGGACAGATTTTTGCATCTGATAATGGAGGAATGTTTGCTCATTCTGTCCCTTACTTTACGTGTTGTTTCCCCTAAATACACCATGGAACATGGACATTTTATAAGGTACACCGCTAAAGTGGTTTCACAAGTATAGAACCCAGTGAAAGTATATTTCTTTCCACTGTGTGGATGATATACATTTTCTTCTCTTATAATTGATGTACAGCTCATACATAGTGATGTTGCGAATAGTTCGACGGCGAATAGTTTCTGGCGAACATAGCATGTTCGCGTCCGCCGCGACGGGCGAACATATGCGATGTTCGATCCGCCCCCTATTCGTCATCATTGAGTAAACTTTGACCCTGTACCTCACAGTCAGAAGACACATTACAGCCAATCAGCAGCAGACCCTCCCTCCCAGACCCTCCCACCTCCTGGACAGCATCCATTTTAGATTCATTTGGAAGCTGCATTCTTAGTGAGAGGAGGGACAGTGTAGCTGCTGCTGATTTAATAGGGAAATCAATAGCTAGGCTAGTGTATTCAGTGTCCACTATAGTCCTGAAGGACTCATCTGATCTCTGCTATAAGGACAGCACCCCAAAAAGCCCTTTTTAGGGTTAGAACATCAGTCTGCTTTTTTATTTTTTTTTCCTGTGTAATCTAATTGCAGTTGCCTGCCTGCCAGCGTGTGTGTCAGGCTCACAGCGTATACTGTGCCCACTTGCCCAGTGCCACCACTCATATATGGTGTAACAGTAGTGTACATTTAAAAAAAACAACACTTTTTTGACTGTGAAATAATAGCAGACAGCTGCCAGTACCCAAGATGGCCGCCAATAAGGCAGATGGGGAGGGTTAGAGAGCTGTTTTTTTTGGGGGGATCAGGGAGGTTGGGGGCTAAGGGGGATGCTACACCACAGCATATGTAAATATGCTATATAAAAAAACATTATTTTTTTTAAAAAAAACCTCTTATTTTAGTACTGGCAGACTTTCTGCCAGTACTTAAGATGGCGGGGACAATTGTGGGGTGGGGGAGGGAAGGGAGCTGTTTGGGAGGGATCAGGGGGTCTGATGTGTCAGGTAGGAGGCTGATCTCTACACTAAAGCTAAAATGAACCCTGCAATCTCCCTACAAACTACCTAATTAACCCCTTCACTGCTAGCCATAATACACGTGTGATACACAGCAGCATTTAGCGGCCTTCTAATTGCCAGAAAGCAACGCCAAAGTCATATATGTCTGCTATTTCTGAACAAAGGGGATCCCAGAGAAGCATTTACAACCATTTGTGCCATAATTGCACAAGCTGTTTGTAAATAATTTCAGTGAGAAACCTAAAATTGCAAAAAAAATTAAGTTTTTTTTAAATTTGATCGCATTTGGCGGTGAAATGGTGGCATGAAATATACCAAAATGGGCCTAGATCAATACTTTGGGTTGTCTACTACACTACACTTAAGCTAAAATTAACTCTACAAGCTGCCTACATGCTCCCTAATTAACCCCTTCACTGCTGGGCATAAAACACGTGTGGTGCGCAGTGGCATTTAGCAGCCTTCTAATTACCAAAAAGCTACACCAAAGCCATATAAGTCTGTTATTTCTGAACAAAGGGGATCCCAGAGAAGCATTTACAACCATTTATGCCATAATTGCATAAGTTGTTTGTAAATAATTTCTGTGAGAAACCTAAAGTTTGTGAAAAAGTGAACATTTTTTTTTTCATTTGAACGCATTTGGCGGTGAAATGGTGGCATTAAATATACCAAAATGGGCCTAGATCAATACTTTGGGTTGTCTACTACACTACACTTAAGCTAAAACTAACTCTACAAGCTGCCTACATGCTCCCTAATTAACCCCTTCACTGCTGGGCATAAAACACGTGTGGTGCACAGTGGCATTTAACAGCCTTCTAATTACCAAAAAGCAATGCCAAAGCCATACAAGTCTGCTATTTCTGAACAAAGGGCATCCCAGAGAAGCATTTACAACCATTTATGCCATAATTGCATAAGTTGTTTGTAAATAATTTCTGTGAGAAACCTAAAGTTTGTGAAAAAGTGAACAATTTTTTTTTATTTGATCGCATTTGGCGGTGAAATGGTGGCATGAAATATACCAAAATGGGCCTAGATCAATACTTTGGGTTGTCTACTACACTGCACTTAAGCTAAAATGAACTCTGCAAGCTGCCTACATGCTCCCTAATTAACCCATTTAGCAGCCTTCTAATTACCAAAAAGCAACGCCAAAGCCATATGTCTGCTATAATGGCATGTCTGGCACACAGTGTTGGGGCAAGGGTCCATCTGACCACTGATACCTGGTCTGCAAAGCATGGTCAGGGCAGGTATATCACCTACACTGCGCACTGTGAAGCGGGCGTAACCCTTACACTACCTGATCGATACAACATCATACCTGATGTTTTAAAGCACTTTATTCCAAACAATTTAGGAATGTTAGGTGATTTATGCCCTTTATGGATTAAAACCAGACTCTGCATCAACTATGTAATTTTCCATGGGAGTTTTGCCATGGATCCCCCTCCGGCATGCCACAGTCCAGGTGTTAGTCCCCTTGAAACTACTATTCCATCACTATTGTGGCCAGAAAGAGTCCCTGTGGGTTTTAAAATTCACCTGCCTATTGAAGTCTATGAAGGTTCGCCCGGTTTGCCCGTTCTCAAACTTTTGCGGAAGTTCAAGTTCGACGTTTGCGAACCCAAATTTTTAGGTTTGCGACATCACTACTTTACAGTTTAAACATGGAAACCTGCCCATTCTCTTGTTACCCATATATGTCTATGTATACTCTGAACTGGTTCCCACATCAGTTTTTATCAAATGGTCTTTTTACCCTCCTATGTGGCATTAAAGGTGGATTTTTTTAGTAAGCGTATTTGTTGGTTGCACTCCCTCAGGATATACCAATTCTTTCTAATATTTTTTTATATTTTATCACTAGGTGGACTGTGCTGCAATACAAAAACCATCCTATTATTTTTCTCACTCTTATTAGTTTTAATGTTGGAATCTTTTATTTCTCCCACTTTACTCTGTATTAGGCTGGAGGGATACCCTCTGTTTAAGAACTTTTTTTTTACATTTCCTGTATTCTCTCTTCACAGTTTTTCTCTTCACTCACTATTACTTTGACCCTAAGAAGTTGACTCTTAGGGAGTGAGTTGACTAGTTGTCTGGGGTGAAAGCTGTCGTATTGTAATCAGTGTCTTTCACATGCAGGTCAAAACTTAGTAAATTATCAGTTTTGTAGACCTTTGTATCTAGAAAAGACTCCTCCCTGTGAGTAACGGTGAATTCCAGACCTTTCACCATAGAATTCAATTAATTTACAAAGTCCAAGAGGGTTCCACTGTCACCCCACCACACCCTAAACACATCATCAATGTAAAGCCACCATGCCGCTCCATATTTTTTTAAATCCTTGTTTTCATAGATGATGCTCTCTTAAAATTCATTCATGAATAGATTGGCGTATTATGGGACAACATTTGAACCAATGGCCGTACCTTTTATCTGTATAAACCACTCATCCTGAAACAAAAAATAGTTCCATATAAAATTAATCTCAATAGCTCTTCTACAAATCTATCCTGTTCATGAGTATATTTCTTATTCACTAACAAGTTCTTTACTATTATAGATATACCAGTGTCATGCTTAATGGAGGTATAAAGACTTTTCATGTTCATAGTGAATAATAAATATTTCTCAGAAGGTAGTTTCAGAGATTTATCCTTATCTAAAAAAAATGTTTGTATCCTTTAGGTAACTAGACATTTTAATAACATCTGGTTGTAATAATTTATCAACAAACAAAGATATTGGTGTATACAGAATCTACACTTGAGACAATGGGGCCGAATTATCATTGTGCGAGCAGACATGATCCGATATTGCGGATCATGTCCGCTTCATATCGATAAATGCCGACAGCATATGCTCTCGGCATTTATCATTGCACCAGCAGTTCTTGTGAATTGGCCGCTAGCAGGGGGTGTCAATCAACCCGATCGTATATGATCTGGTTAATTTCTGGTGATGTCTGTCCGCCACCTCAGAGCAGGCGGACCGCTGCTTCATAACTTGTGTTTCCGGCGAGCCTGAAGGCTCGCCAGAAGCACAGGGCATTCAAGTTCCATACGAAGCTTGATAAATATGCCCCTATGGGTCTCCCTGGGGGCCTCTTGTTATCTTTATGGACTTTTGGGACTGTATAAAATACAGGATCTCAGGGTGTGGGAACCTACAAGTAATCAGCAATTTTTTTTTGTCAGTAATGCCTCTATCCATAGCTCTTTTCAGAATTAATGTAATTTATTTCTGTATGTTAGGAAGAGGATTCACATTAAGTTTCCTATATGTGCTGGTATCCTTAAGCTGAGTTAATATTCTCCCCAATATAATATATCCATAATTAAAGTGGCACCTCCCTTGTCAGCCCCTTTAAGAATAATAGGTTATTTATTGTATTACATTCCTCAATAGAAATATTAGTTAATTTGGTCAATTGACCCCTATCCTATTGGTTTATTTGGTTTTTAACATTTTTATTCTGATTTCTCAGTTTTTAACATCATTTTCTACTAGATTAATGAATATATTATCACTATGGTTGTTAATGTTTTACGTAACCCTAGTGTTTATAGTGACCACTCATCCTTTTTAGTGTTACCAGCACTCTCCACGGTTGTTACCATCACTAAACCACAATTTTTATTTTTATTTCAGTACAATTTTTGTAGATCTTTATCTAATTCAAAGAAGTCAGTCTTTTGGTATGGGCATAATGAAAGTCCCTTGTTAAGCAGTTTGGTCTCATTATCCATAAGTGTGTAGTTAGATACATTTACCACAGTGTCCTGCTCTGCTACTGTCTCTTGCTCTGCTTGGTCTTGCGGTTCAATTTCTGGATCCCCCCCAGCTTGTGTTTCATCTTGTTGTGTTTGTGGCCCCCTCTGCAGTATTTTCCTCGCCGCCGCTCTGCTCCAAAGGGGAGGAGGATGATCTGTCTGATGATGTATTCAGCATGCTTGATCCACTCGCCCGCCTCCATAATGATTTTGTTTTCCCTTTTAATGATAGGCTCTTCGTCTGCCCCTGACTCCCTGTGCTTCACGGTTACCTTGGTAACCTTAAAGCCATCTGTATACTATGCCTTGGCGATAATCATCTTCGTCCCTCTGGAACTTTGATCTCTGTCTCCTTTACCACCTTTTGCTCAGTCTGGATTTTATCCTTGATCTTTTACTCCAGGCTCTCAAAATCTTCCACAGACATAGTGGTAAGTAGCTCTTCTTTGTGTTTTTTATATTGTCTTCCTGTATCTCCATCTCCTTCAGTAGTGATTCAACAGCCCACACCATTATATCATAGGAACAATTGTTCAATATTGCTTTGAATTTCTCACAATATGTTTTGTTGTCCTTTTATAGGGTAGGGCAAGTGCTCATACGGAGCCCCCTGGGAATCCTCTTTACCCTATAGTACTCGGCCAATGTAGTGGCATGCAAATCCCATTTCATCTGTTTAATCCTTAACAATTCATATGTTTTACTTATGTTCTCTACAGGTACAGTTCTGAGAAAGTCCCTTGAACCCTTCATAAGGGCAGTGATCCGTGCAACGTCCAATTCCGAGTATGCAAACATTTTACTACCATCGGTCATCACGATATTGTCCTTTTGTAATTGCATTTTAGGTATTCAGTGTGCAAGTATCCCTGCAGTGGTAAATGCAAGCTAAGCAAGTAAAGATACAGCACTACTGTGGGGTGCACGATATGACTAGAGACACTTCTGAGTCTCTACACCATCAATAACCCCAAAGATTTCCACAGCACTCCTAGAAATCTTTAAAAGACATCTGATGTGTCTTTTAAAGACTGATGTGGCACCCAATAAAGAGTATACACAGAAATATATAGGTAACAAGAGAATGGGCAGTTTTCCATGTTTAAACTGTATGAGCTGTAGCTCAATAATAAGAGGAGAACATTTCTATCATCCACACATTGGAAAGAAATATACTATCAATGGGTTCTATACTTGTGAAACCACTTTTGTGGTGTACCTTATAAAATGTCCATGTTCCATGGTGTACTTAGGGGAAACGTAATGTAAGTGACAGAATGAGCCAACATTACTACAATATAAGATGCAAAAACCTGGAGGCTCCCCTGTCCAGACATTTTCTGGAAAAAGGCCATGGCATAAGTCAACTGAGATGGCAAGTCATTGACCATATACGGCCTTCCAGAAGTGGTATGGACAGGGGAAACTTCTAAAGCAGAAAGAAATGTGATGGATTCACAAACTTGAAACAGTCTTAACAAAGATTATGATCTTTCGTGTTTCTTTTAGAAAAGGTATTAGTTTTATCTTCCAGAAATTATAATTGTTTATTAGTTTTTTAAGTTTGTATAAAAGGGAAATTCAGGTTCCATAATAGCTCCTTTTAATCAAAAGTTTACCAGTGTCCAGCGGGGCATGTTTTTACAATTTCTGACAGTGATTACATGTATGCTAGGAAATAAAGTGACATTATTTTAAATAAAGGCTTCACTTTAGCTCAAAGAGGCATGGCAATAGGACTTGCATTAGAGTTCCCTTGAGAAAAAAGTTCTGGTACCTAGTTTTGTAGGTAATTTCAGTTTTATGTAAGACATTTGGGAAAAATTAGATGGATAGTAAATCATGGTTAGTGGGGAAAGGATGGAATGAAGTTTTTATTGACATGTTAGCTTCAGGATCAGTTGGACAGTGGGTCTGGGGTGGACAAGGTACTGTTTAAAGGGGTTTTTGTAACTTCAATGAGCTTGTCATGAATTGAATACTCTTGGTGGATGATTTTGGTTAAATTAGCAAAGAGGATTCTAAAAAGAGTACATCTGAGGGACTTGCTTCAGCTTGCTAGGCAGGAGATTTTGCCACTTTGATGCAGTTGTTAAACTCAATTTCTGTAACTGTGATGGAAGTAAAATAAGGATTGAAGGTGTTAAAAGAGGAAAGGAGTTGGCATAGTGTTAGGGATTCTAGGAGGGCTGATTGGAAGTCAGTGAGGACCCAGTATGTCACAAGGTCTACCTGTTCTGTTTGGATGGTACGGATGTTTTGCTCCCCCTTGTCCTGGCGGCATATGCAGACTAACTAGTTGTCACCAGCATGCGCTCATTTATAGGTCTTGCTGGGAGCAGAAGCATAGAACAGCAGATGCACTCCCTGTTCAGGTGGCATTCCCATTTGACTTGAGTGTAATCCCCATGGAGAGGCAGGAGGAGTGCCACAGAATTGGCAACAGAGAGGACGGTGGAGAGGAAGACTGTCCATGATTCACAAATTGTTGCTACTTTCCTAGTTTCTTCAGGAGATCTACCTGGAGGGGGAAATGTTTATGTCAGATTTGAGGCTTGTTGATGAGGTTTAGAGTGTGTTATTGGTATTTAGAGTTTTGGTAACTAAATCTCAGCTTAAAAGGACAATCTTCTCCAGATTTTTTATTGTTTAAAAAGATAGATAATCTCTTTATTGCCCATTCCCCAGTTTTGTATAACCAACACTGTTATATAAATACACTTTTTAGTTCTGTGATTACCTTGTTTCTAAGCATCTGCAGACTGCCCCTTATCTACTGTAAGTTGCGTGGCAGACATGCATTTTAGTCAATCAGTGCTCATTCTTAACATTGTGTTCACTACCGTGGAGTTATTTATCTATATGACACACATGAACTAGAAGTGTCTAACTGTCAAAAAACTGTCAAAATGCACTGAGATAAGAGACAAAATGACTTAGAAATTAGCATATGAGCTAATTTTAGCTTTCCACAAAGAATATCAAGAGAGCAAATCAAACTTGATGATAAACATAAATTGGAAAGTTGTTCAACATTGCCTGCCCTACTGGAATCATGAAAGTTTAATTTTGACTAGACTGTCCAGTTAAAAATGAAATGTGCATATATGAAATTCTAGTAATAGTTTTCACTGTTTTATTTTCAACGTTTTTCTCTGCACCTGCATGTGAAGCAAAGCTAGATATTGTCAGTGCACCAGCATTTTAAAGACTGCAGCTACACATTTAATTGCTGACTTCATACAAGCACCAGTTTAATTGTCAGCAATTAACAAATTGAGTCATTACCAGATGTTACAAGCATCTTAGGCTCTCTAAACAAGTGCTGTGTTTAAAATGCTGGTGCACGGAGCATACTTAAATACACCTTTGAAACAGCCATAGCTTTCATTAGAAGCATTTTTTGCTAATACATGTTTATTACAAAAATGCTTCTATTCAAAACTGAAATGTATTCCTATTCCAATTTTGTCTGTAATGTCCTTTTAACATAAGCTGGAGTTAGTCAGCAGCTGTTAAGAGGGATGTTTGAGAGTCAACAGCTTGGAGTGAGGATGGAGTAAGTGTATGTGTGGGTTTGGTTGAGATAGTAATTGAGTGTACAGTGGCACCCTCATGGAATGAACAGATCATAGGTCCATTTATAAAGCTGTTTTTATAGTAGAATTCCCAAGATAGGGTTGATTCATATCTAGAGTAGACCACAGCAACCAAGGTTATTAAAAAATGCAATGATCACATCAAGTTGAATGTAAAGATTGGTGATAGATGATAACTCTAAAGACATTATTTGTGCAAATGTTATCAATGGATCTCATACATATTATAGAACTCTGTTATTTAAATAAACCACTCCAAGAAATAGATGAGATGTAGTTTAATTAACACTTTAATTGCTGAACCATTTCCACCATTGTGTCCCACTGAAGGCCAATTTTAAATTTTAGATCTTAGAAACCCAACCCATTATATATATCATGTAAGAAACCTGCATCAAAAAGTGTGAATAAAATGCATTTAAAAAATAAATAAAAAAATATGAATAAACAAGACTATAGTGTGTGTTTATTTTCCTAAACTATATAGTAAAAATGATGGGTTATCCTTATATAAATGAGGGCCTTTCCGTATAGTTATATAACTTTGATCTGCACATAGGGGCTCCCATGAGCCTTTATGCAAATAAATGATATTTATTAGTGCCAGATGTTCACTATTACCAGATTTGAAACCTGGCTATTAACACTTATATAGGGGCATTATTTTTTGGAGGGGCTTAGGCGCTTTAAAACAAGGGGTTTTGGGGGTCGTTTGACTTGCATGTTATATATGTACATTTATGTTAACTTAAAAATAGTGCTTAAACTTTAATCCCCATGACACACTGGTGATGAGCTTTCATATGGGCGGGTGATATGCTTTTAAATAGTATGTTTTGAGAATTTCTAGGGCTTAAGGGAGCTAAGATCAGTGGGTTTGAATAATAACCACTCACTACACTTCTTGGTTTCCTGGGCTTTTTGATATCACCACAGAAATAAAATAAACATAATTTTATAACTGCTTAACAGTTAATCTGTGGTCAAATAACTGTCTGAAAATAACCAAATCTTAATTCATGGCTATAGGGGGGCATTAACTAGTGATGCAAGAATTTTCTGAAATATCATAATCTGCATTTACTACATGATAGACTTGCTTTAACACTATTGTGCAGGTAAATGTTTAACCACTACAATAAATTGAATTTTCCCCCATTACTTTAACAGGTCAGGGTACTAGTATTTTCATGATATTTATAAGCCTTCCTATCCTGAATTTAAGGGTGGGCTGAAATTAAAGTATTCTAAAAGAGGTGCAAAATGTCTTGCAGACAAAATGCCCAGTGTAAAAAGCTATTTGGACCTTTTAGAAGAGATGAAGACTTTAAAAAACAGGTGCATTGGTTGGTGCTCAAGGGGATACCTTTATGGAAAACATGTGTCGTTATTCAATTCTAAATGAGGCTCAAGAAACCATATTGAATTCCAAATGTAAGTTTATTTTATAAGTGGGTGACAGCTTCATAACTTTCAATTACATTCATGTACAAACTTGAAAGTGAGAATTGAGCAAAACAGTTGACAGCATACATAAATGGGGACATATGTTATTTTAAAACAAAGAAGTATAATTTATGTTTTTGTTTAAAAAATATATGTTTAAGGATTCTTAAAAAAAGTAATGATGGAATTAAATGTCATCATTCATAAAGATCAGGCAGGATTTTTACACAACCGAAACTCTGCAGCTAACTATTTTTAGTGATGTCGCGAACCGCCATAGACTTCAATAGGCAGGCAAATTTTAAAACCCACAGGGACTCTTTCTGGCCACAATAGTGATGGAAAAGTTGTTTCAAGGGCACTAACACCTGGACTGTGGCATGCCGGAGGGGGATCCATGGCAAAACTCCCATGGAAAATTACATAGTTGATGCAGAGGCTGGTTTTAATCCATAAAGGGCATAAATCACCTAACATTCCTAAATTGTTTGGAATAACGTGATTTAAAACATCAGGTATGATGTTGTATCTATCAGGTAGTGTAAGGGTTACGCCCGCTTCACAGTGCGCAGTGTAGGTGATATACCTGCCCTGACCATGCTTTGCAGACCAGGTATCAGTGGTCAGATGGACCCTTGCCCCAACACTGTGTGCCAGACATGCCAATATAGCAGACTTATATGGCTTTGGCGTTGCTTTTTGGTAATTAGAAGGCTGCTAAATGCCACTACGCACCACACGTGTTTTATGCCCAGCAGTGAAGGGGTTAATTAGGGAGCATGTAGGCAGCTTGTATAGTTAATTTTAGCTTAAGTGTAGTGTAGTAGACAACCCAAAGTATTGATCTAGGCCCATTTTGGTATGTTTCATGCCACCATTTCACCGCCAAATGCAATCAAATTTAAAAATAAACTAATTTTTTTGCAATTTTAGGTTTTTCACTGAAATTATTTACAAACAGCTTGTGCAATTATGGCACAAATGGTTGTAAATGCTTCTCTGGGATCCCCTTTGTTCAGAAATAGCAGACATATATGACTTTGGCGTTGCTTTCTGGTAATTAGAAGGCCGCTAAATGCTGCTGCGCATCACACGTGTATTATGGCTAGCAGTGAAGGGGTTAATTAGGTAGTTTGTAGGGAGCTTGCAGGGTTAATTTTAGCTTTAGTGTAGAGATCAGCCTCCCACTTGACACATCAGACCCCCTGATCCCTCCCAAACAGCTCCCTTCCCTCCCCCACCCAACAATTGTCCCCGCCATCTTAAGTACTGGCAGAAAGTCTGCCAGTACTAAAATAAAAGGTTTTTAAAAAAATTTAATTTTTTTAGCATATTTACATATGCTGTGGTGTAGCATCCCTCCTTAGCCCCGAACCTCCCTGATCCCCCCCCCCCCAAAACAGCTCTCTAACCCTCCCCATCTGCCTTATTGGCGGCCATCTTGGGTACTGGCAGCTGTCTGCTATTATTTCACAGTCAAAAAAGTGTTGTTTTTTTTAAATGTACACTACTGTTACACCAGATATGAGTGGTGGCACTGGGCAAGTGGGCACAGTATACGCTGTGAGCCTGACACACATGCTGGCAGGCAGGCAACTGCAATTAGATTACACAGGAAAAAAAAAAAAAAGCAGACTGATGTTCTAGCCCTAAAATGTGTATTCTGACTGTGAGGTACAGGGTCAAAGTTTACTCAATGATGACGAATAGGGGGCGGATCGAACATCGCATATGTTCGCCGGCCGAGGCGAACGCGAACATGCTATGTTCGCCGGGAACTATTCGCCGGCGAACTATTCGCGACATCACTAATCATTTTAATAACTTAGAGGAATGCAACAGGGATGACCTTGCAGCCTTTGGGATTAATAGATGCTGAAAAAGCATTCGACTCTGTGCATTATGATCACTTATTAAATATGCTGTCTCACTTTGGATTTAAAAATAATTTTGTAAGGTTTTTAGAAAATTTATATAAAAACTCAACTAAACTAATTATCAACTACATGGAATCCTCCTCTATAAATCTCGGAAGGGTAAATGACAGGGCTGTCCTCTCTTACCATTATGTTTTTAATATTGCTATTGGACCACTGGCTATAAAGATCAGGCAACAAATAGAGGGAATAAAGATAGGGGCTAAGGAGACAAAAATTGCTTTATACGCCGATGATGTTTTTTAATATATTTCCAATACCCCTGTTAATATACCAAAACTTTTAACAATAATTCACATGTTTGGTTAATTTTCTGGTTTCAAGATTAATACTATGAAGTCACAACTATTATGGATCAGGAAACACAAGGACCCTTTAATAGAAATCCCTTTTAGAATAGTAACCAACTCATTCAAATATCTTGGAATTAATATCTCCTCCCAGCCCGACTCAATATTCCTCCCGTTCTTAGAAAGATAATAGAATATATGAAGAACTGGGAAAATCTACCAATTTCTATCTCAGGGAGGGTCGCCATATTTAAGATGGTGCTTTTGCCAAAAATATTATATATCTTGCAGAATTTTCCAGTCCTGCTAAAAAGCAAGAATGGTAAAGGCTTAAATACAGCACTTCGCTATTTCATTTGAAGGAACAAAAGACCCAGAATCTCTAGTAATAAACTGCCCTTACCCAAGAAACTTGGATGCTTAGCTCTCCCAGTTTTTCTATGCTGAATTGTGATAGACTGGATCCTGAACTTAAATTACTTTACTAATAACAGCTTAGAGCTAAATATTTTGTACCCTTTTCTCCCAATTTCTCTTATTCATTGCATTCTTGACACAATTCCTAAACAGGTAAAGCAAATCAGATCGATCTGTACCATAATCCAGGCATGGAAAAAATTGGGAAAAACTTTAAAAGTTACCTTAACATACCTAAATATCAGACAATACTGGGTAATCATGAGTTCCAGGATGGCACTCAGGCTCTGATTTTTCCATAAATTGCATAAATATTTATAAGCCTTCCTATCCTGAATTTAAGGGTGGGCTGAAATTAAAGGATTCTAAAAGAGGTGCAAAATGTCTTGCAGACAAAATGCCCAGTGTAAAAAGCTATTTGGACCTTTTAGAAGAGATGAAGACTTTAAAAAACAGGTGCATTGGTTGGTGCTCAAGGGGATACCTTTATGGAAAACATGTGTCGTTATTCAATTCTAAATGAGGCTCAAGAAACCATATTGAATTCCAAATGTAAGTTTATTTTATAAGTGGGTGACAGCTTCATAACTTTCAATTACATTCATGTACAAACTTGAAAGTGAGAATTGAGCAAAACAGTTGACAGCATACATAAATGGGGACATATGTTATTTTAAAACAAAGAAGTATAATTTATGTTTTTGTTTAAAAAATATATGTTTAAGGATTCTTAAAAAAAGTAATGATGGAATTAAATGTCATCATTCATAAAGATCAGGCAGGATTTTTACACAACCGAAACTCTGCAGCTAACTATTTTTAGTGATGTCGCGAACCGCCATAGACTTCAATAGGCAGGCAAATTTTAAAACCCACAGGGACTCTTTCTGGCCACAATAGTGATGGAAAAGTTGTTTCAAGGGCACTAACACCTGGACTGTGGCATGCCGGAGGGGGATCCATGGCAAAACTCCCATGGAAAATTACATAGTTGATGCAGAGGCTGGTTTTAATCCATAAAGGGCATAAATCACCTAACATTCCTAAATTGTTTGGAATAACGTGATTTAAAACATCAGGTATGATGTTGTATCTATCAGGTAGTGTAAGGGTTACGCCCGCTTCACAGTGCGCAGTGTAGGTGATATACCTGCCCTGACCATGCTTTGCAGACCAGGTATCAGTGGTCAGATGGACCCTTGCCCCAACACTGTGTGCCAGACATGCCAATATAGCAGACTTATATGGCTTTGGCGTTGCTTTTTGGTAATTAGAAGGCTGCTAAATGCCACTACGCACCACACGTGTTTTATGCCCAGCAGTGAAGGGGTTAATTAGGGAGCATGTAGGCAGCTTGTATAGTTAATTTTAGCTTAAGTGTAGTGTAGTAGACAACCCAAAGTATTGATCTAGGCCCATTTTGGTATGTTTCATGCCACCATTTCACCGCCAAATGCAATCAAATTTAAAAATAAACTAATTTTTTTGCAATTTTAGGTTTTTCACTGAAATTATTTACAAACAGCTTGTGCAATTATGGCACAAATGGTTGTAAATGCTTCTCTGGGATCCCCTTTGTTCAGAAATAGCAGACATATATGACTTTGGCGTTGCTTTCTGGTAATTAGAAGGCCGCTAAATGCTGCTGCGCATCACACGTGTATTATGGCTAGCAGTGAAGGGGTTAATTAGGTAGTTTGTAGGGAGCTTGCAGGGTTAATTTTAGCTTTAGTGTAGAGATCAGCCTCCCACTTGACACATCAGACCCCCTGATCCCTCCCAAACAGCTCCCTTCCCTCCCCCACCCAACAATTGTCCCCGCTATCTTAAGTACTGGCAGAAAGTCTGCCAGTACTAAAATAAAAGGTTTTTAAAAATTTTTATTTTTTTTTAGCATATTTACATATGCTGTGGTGTAGCATCCCTCCTTAGCCCCGAACCTCCCTGATCCCCCCCCCCAAAACAGCTCTCTAACCCTCCCCATCTGCCTTATTGGCGGCCATCTTGGGTACTGGCAGCTGTCTGCTATTATTTCACAGTCAAAAAAGTGTTGTTTTTTTTAAATGTACACTACTGTTACACCAGATATGAGTGGTGGCACTGGGCAAGTGGGCACAGTATACGCTGTGAGCCTGACACACATGCTGGCAGGCAGGCAACTGCAATTAGATTACACAGGAAAAAAAAAAAAAGCAGACTGATGTTCTAGCCCTAAAATGTGTATTCTGACTGTGAGGTACAGGGTCAAAGTTTACTCAATGATGACGAATAGGGGGCGGATCGAACATCGCATATGTTCGCCCGCCGAGGCGAACGCGAACATGCTATGTTCGCCGGGAACTATTCGCCGGCGAACTATTCGCGACATCACTAATCATTTTAATAACTTAGAGGAATGCAACAGGGATGACCTTGCAGCCTTTGGGATTAATAGATGCTGAAAAAGCATTCGACTCTGTGCATTATGATCACTTATTAAATATGCTGTCTCACTTTGGATTTAAAAATAATTTTGTAAGGTTTTTAGAAAATTTATATAAAAACTCAACTAAACTAATTATCAACTACATGGAATCCTCCTCTATAAATCTCGGAAGGGTAAATGACAGGGCTGTCCTCTCTTACCATTATGTTTTAATATTGCTATTGGACCACTGGCTATAAAGATCAGGCAACAAATAGAGGGAATAAAGATAGGGGCTAAGGAGACAAAAATTGCTTTATACGCCGATGATGTTTTTTAATATATTTCCAATACCCCTGTTAATATACCAAAACTTTTAACAATAATTCACATGTTTGGTTAATTTTCTGGTTTCAAGATTAATACTATGAAGTCACAACTATTATGGATCAGGAAACACAAGGACCCTTTAATAGAAATCCCTTTTAGAATAGTAACCAACTCATTCAAATATCTTGGAATTAATATCTCCTCCCAGCCCGACTCAATATTCCTCCCGTTCTTAGAAAGATAATAGAATATATGAAGAACTGGGAAAATCTACCAATTTCTATCTCAGGGAGGGTCGCCATATTTAAGATGGTGCTTTTGCCAAAAATATTATATATCTTGCAGAATTTTCCAGTCCTGCTAAAAAGCAAGAATGGTAAAGGCTTAAATACAGCACTTCGCTATTTCATTTGAAGGAACAAAAGACCCAGAATCTCTAGTAATAAACTGCCCTTACCCAAGAAACTTGGATGCTTAGCTCTCCCAGTTTTTCTATGCTGAATTGTGATAGACTGGATCCTGAACTTAAATTACTTTACTAATAACAGCTTAGAGCTAAATATTTTGTACCCTTTTCTCCCAATTTCTCTTATTCATTGCATTCTTGACACAATTCCTAAACAGGTAAAGCAAATCAGATCGATCTGTACCATAATCCAGGCATGGAAAAAATTGGGAAAAACTTTAAAAGTTACCTTAACATACCTAAATATCAGACAATACTGGGTAATCATGAGTTCCAGGATGGCACTCAGGCTCTAAATTTCCATAAATTGCATAAATCAGGTTTTACCTTCCTTGCTCAATTCATAGATCAAAATGTGCAAAATATCAACTTTTTACTCACTAAAACAGAAGTTTAATCTTGATAACAAAGATTTGTATGCTTACCTGCAAGTAAGGCACTATGTGTTTAAACTAACCAATAATTTTAAATGGAACTGGTCCTGGGGGGAAGCTCGATAGCTGGCCTATCTTGGCTAGGAATTGAACTCGGTCTATCTCAATCTGGTATGATCTAATGGTCTCTCGAAGGGGTGAGTTAAATATAAGCAAGATAGCACAAAAGTGGGGGAAGCTAATTCTTGGAAGAAATATAGACCTTGAACTAGTAAAATGCTCTGTGACATTGGTTACGCAAACTACGCTATCAGCAAAATGGAGAGTCCCATTTTAAATTATTATACCGAACCTATTATACCCCACAGAAAGGGTTTAATTGGCATAATCTTAAATTTAACAAATGCCCAAAATGTGCTTACCATGCAGCTGATTTGGTCCATATGGTCTGGACATGTCCAAAAGTTAGGCAGGTTTGGCTAAAAATAGAGTACTGGATTAACAATACTTTGAAGATCAATGGTGCTTGTATCTCTCTAGTAAATGTAATCTTTTTCAGAGGGAACTCAATTATCTGAACACAAAAAAAATGATCAATATGATAGTATTAGCAATGAGAAGCTTTATTTTTAAAAAGTGGAGGGATAAAGCCACTCACAGCATTATGGAAATTAAAAACTATCTAAAAAAAATGTATCATTGAACAAATGGACACAGATATGAATTTGGAGCATAACATAATTTTATTTTTCAAAAAATGGTCTACATTCATTCATCTTTTTTCTCCTAGAGAAATAGACTTTCTGATCTACCCTTTCAGGAACTCTGAAATAGTTCTATTTGGAATCTGGTGAATAAACTTGATCTTAAACTTACCCACTTCACCTTGAATCCTTCAGTTTTTTTTTTTTTTTGTTTGTTCCTTGGGAGGGGGGAATTGGGAAAAATCAAGAATGAGAGAAATAATTAAGTACTGTGAAATGTAACAGTGGAGCATTTATCATTGCACCAGCAGTTCTTGTGAACTGCTGGTGCAATACCACCCCCTGCAGATTCGTGGCCAATCGGCCCCTAGCAGGGGTGTCAATCAACCGGATCGTATTTGATCGGGTTGATTTCCGGTGATGTCTGTCCGCCTCCTCAGAGCAGGCGGACAGGTTATGGAGCAGCGGTCATTAGACTGCTGTTTCATAACGTGTTTCTGGCGAGCCTGAAGGCTCGCCAGAAACACTGGTCATCAAGCTCCATTCGGAACTTGATAATTTGTCCCCATTGTCTTTTTCTATGATATATTTTGCTTTTTTTTGTCTCTTCTTTTAAATAAAAATGATTTTTAAAAAAAATATATAATAATAATTAAGATGAAGTTTACAATGACGTTTATCTTTAAAAATATAGTAGACACTTGTCCCTTTCTTTTAATAACAGTTTTCTGTTGAAAAATATTATATACCATGCCATTCCAACCAATTTGAACAGCCTCCATTTTACATAATTATGTGATAAAACATTACAAATATTTTTAAAATGAAAACAGCATAAGGGAAAGGATTTTCAAAATTAGTTGTGTAGAAAACTTCTCAATTCAAGAGCATGATTAATATGAGAATGTGCAAAAATGATCATTGAACATAAAAAGCTGTTAAACATTCAATACAAATAGTTTGCGAGTGTTCAAGACAAAAAAAACTAAAATAAGTTACGTTTAAATAACATTAATTTATTTTACTTAACTGAGAAAGCAAGTATTCAATAAAAAAGTGTTAATTTACAACTAAAAAAGATAGTTGGACTTTAACTAGCTATATAGTACATTAGATAAGGTGGAACTGTATCTTTACTGTCAATACTAGTATATAGGATCTAATGGGATTGGACTGCACTCAAGGGTTATCTTCATTCCGGCAATCGGATGTAAGTGTGTAAGGGTGGTTTATAAGCTATATGTAGTCTTGTTCCTGACCCTTTTCTTTTCTTACTGTGCTTTGATCATGCTAAAAAATATTAAATTTTTCTTAAAAGTTGTATGGATGATTTGTTGGCTTTTTCATGATGCCTGTATCCTGGAGATAAACTAATACACTTTATATTACCCTCTTCCTATACTTTCCCCCTTTACGTCTGCCCCTTTCTTCTCTGTGTCAGGTGGTAGTGTGCTGTAGATTTCAGGCTCACAGCCAGCCATTAATGGGGCTACACTGACCTTTCCTGCTTTTCCCCAATGTATTGCCACCCTTCCAACAGCTGTTAATGTAGTTTGTGATCCCTCTTGGGCCATTTCTGTGTTGAGACTGTTGTAGTTAATAGTGGCCTTCTACCTCTAGTCCCTAGGAGTTTCCCTCACTTTGTTAACATACTCCTCCCAACATGGTGCTGGTGCCTTCCTCTCTTCTGTCTCTCATGGTGCTCCTTTTAATTCTACATCATAATGTGATGAATGTGAAAGAATCAATGATGTATACCAATGTCGTAGCAGTAACCAGGTTTTCTTTAAAGACTTATTCTCCTGAAGATGATTAAGATTTAGTTGTAAATGCTCTTGTTTTGTAAATTGGCACAGTGTTCTCCTCAGAAAAAATTGCTAGCCAGACATTACAATGTAGTCGGGAATGGAACAGCTACACCCCTTTTGGCCAGCATTCCCAATACATAATTGACCATTAACAAGGGCAGATATTGACAAGAAGAAAACCATGGCAAACCTGCAATGGGTGAAAAACGGGGTTCCAAAGATTCAGAACTTAAAGGAAAGGCTTTGAAGTTTTCTTTAAGGAGTGTCCTTTCACTTGCTTAGAATACTAAACATTCTATTTCTGTTTCCCAGGTTCTGCCTATGACATCTTTAGTTTCTTCTAGAGTGACCACACGAAATTAAAATGCAGTCTTTGCTATTTCATGCAACTCACACACTCATAGGCTTGATTCTTCCAGTAAGTTTGGCTCTGTGAGCAATTTGTTAGTTTTTTTCATGTTCTGAAAACTAGATGCAATGCAGGTGAATCGAGGAGTTGGTCATTTTACTGGAAGCATCATTTCTAGGGTTGTTACTGCAACCCCCAACCCTGTAAAGCAGTATTTCCCTTCCATCCTCAGGACCCTTAACAGGCAGGATATCCATTATATCTTAACTAGGGCACACGTGAAATAATCAGCTGATGGTTTTGGATTGGTTTTGGGAAACACTGCTGTAAAGGCACCTACAGTTGCCCCTACATAGAAGTTTTTTTTAAAAACCAAATAATCGTTATAACATTTTAATATTGGCTACTTATAATAATAATTCAGATTTTAGTTACATAATTCAATATTTATTTTTATTTTTAGTTTCATTAAAATTTAGGTTATATTAATATTATTGATTCAAAATCCATTTCATCTTCATAAATAATTATATATGAATGTGTAAATACAGTACACAGTCGTTAATTTGTATTATTGTATAAAGTTTTTCTATATTGTTGATAATATTTATTATTTAGTTTTTTATATAGTATTTTATGAGCAGTGTTATTCCGCCATAGCAATATAAAATATATGAATGTTAATCCATCTAAAAGGATTGTAATATTGCTTTAAGATTCCACCTTAAAAAAGAGGTAAACATAGTTGCAGCCAATCAGAGCTATACTGGAACTTTTAAAAGAGACCATTTCAAATGTTGAATCATATCCTTGAAACCCAATATGGGCGAAACAAGTTTCCTTAGACAGACATACATGTATAGCAACGCAAGGGTCAGTGTACGATAAAATGGAGATGCTCATGCTATTGGAACACCATGGGTGTATTCCATCTGGACCTTGAGTTTTATTTACCTTGATATCATCCAGGTTTTTTTTTCTATCATATAGAGATAACCTAACTATTGGTGTGGGTTTGCGTATTGTCTTTTGTTTCAATGTCTTTCCCACTGATTCCTCTCTGTGTATACTGAAGAGAAGAAATGGATTAGCACCTCAGATTTCCCTTGTTCACTGTTAATCATGCTACCCTTATAACAAAACACATGTAAAACTTAAAAAAATATATTACACGCATATGTTTGTTATTTAAATAAATGTATAAAATGGTTTAAAAGGGATATTTCAAGGTGTTTGACTGGGAAGGGCTCTAAAGTAAAGTGTGTGTGTGTGTGCCTTCAGTTTCTAGGGCTCCCTATAGATGTCTATGGGGAAAGGAAGTTAGCTCGGCCATGCTATCTGATCTCTAGAAGTTTGCGTTCCTGATGCTTTTAATCACTTACTAACTTTTTACTTTCAACTTGTAATATGAGCTCAAGACTAGGAGTGCTGCTCATTTAACTTGAGCACAGTTAGAGCGGCATGCTCTGTCTGAATCATGAAAGTTTAATTTTGAGTTTAATGTCCCTTTATCTATTGCAAATATTTACTTAAACCATTTTGCAAGCATCTTGTAATTCTCATTTAATGTGTGAGGTGTACTTGGCACTTTGCACAGCTATAGATGTTAATAGGAATGATGACTAATAAAACACTATGAGAGATAAGTAAAGTAATGCTCAATAAATTTCAAACATACCTTTGCAATAGGGCCCCTCAGGAACCGCACAAGAATCTATGAATTTGGCTACTGGCACAATACTGAATACAGCACGAAAATGTATGCATCTAACTAAAAAGAGTGAGGAAGTTCTCTACTATAATTACAGTGCAAGGTACAGATCACAGACAAAATAGTCATTTTTGTTGTTAAATGCTGTAATAAGTAAAATTCAACACTTGATGGCAGCAGAGAATAGAAAATATCAAGTGTACACAACATAAATCTTCTAATAAGCAAAACACTGACATTAACAATAATTCTGGTTAATGTTAAATTATAAATAAGGGCAATAGATTACATCGCTGTTAGTAAATTGAACTGGATTTAAGATTAATTTTCTAATGTATAGCAAGATATTCCAAGGTAAAAATGTTTTCAGTATGGAAAAATAAAAATTGGTAATAATTACCTCTAACAAAACACTAAACAAATTAAAAATTCCCCCCCCCCCATAAATTTTTATTGAGGCGATCGAGCGAACATTGCAGATATTCACAGGAAAACCAACATTCAGTACAAGAGCTTTTAACAAATGTAGTATATGATAAACACACTAGAAAATCAACAATATCACAAAACATGTGTGTTGAAATGTTTCAGAGTACTTTGAAAACAAAATTAGGACTCATGTACCTCAAAAAGCAATCATTTGCAGGCATATATAAAGACAACAACAAAAATATAACACCTAATTTTTTCCTTTTTATTTTTTTTGCATCTTTTAAAAATAGGATGAATATCCCTCTAATAATTTAAATGCCACTTTTGAACTTCTAGGCGTTTAAAAACTGTTCAATAAGAGGGATAGTATATAATTGTGACAAAAAGAGTCAAGGCAAACTAACAATAAACTGATATGTCACATAAGATTATAATCATAGACATCAATATAGTAGATTAGTAGTTAAATAGTATGGAATCGAACAATTAAACATCTATGCAAGGAATCTATAGGATATATTTTCCTTAGTTTATCTAAATAAGGGGGGTGGAGCTGGGATTTGGAAAATGAATTAAAATCTTATTTAGGGTAGGCAAATAAGCTCAATGTGGGGAGGGGGGACCAGTAATGATTGGGTTAAGTAAACTAGTATAAACCACATTGGCTAAGTATAAGGAATTTCAAACCTATAACTATAGAGCTTGTAGAGTTAGATGTCTGGTATCAGATAACAGGCACTGTATGGCTAACAGAGCATAGAATCCAGTACTACGCTTATATTCCCTTGTTTTATGAAATACATGTATATAGCTCAAA